>NC_134579.1:34440000-34740000 GCF_037038515.1 Microtus pennsylvanicus | reverse complement strand
ATTGAGTACTACACTCTGGAGAACTGGCCATTCCTGTCCCCTGTAATGTCATAGAGGCTGGCTGTAGAGGCCAGGCTGCAGGCCAGTGTTTTGTTTTTTTTTAACAATCACAGAACTATCAGCCCCTGTATCTCGAAGGCCTTGGAACTTTTTCCCATTAATTGTTAATGTAAGTGTGGGAGGTTCTCTAAACTAGAGACTTAAAAAGCTCCAGGAATCCCATGGAGCCAAACTCCTTGTCCCCTCGTTCTTGTTTAAAGAATGGATTAGTAGAGCAAAACATGGGTAAAAGCACTAGTTGAGCTATTCTTGCTCCTTGAGGGATGACAAGGACTCCCATACCAGCTTCAATCATAATTTTAATTTCTCCAGTATAATCACAGTCTATAATTCCTAGTAAAATTTTAATTCCTTTAAGCACAGAACTACTTCTACCCAAGACTATCCCTACTGAACACTCTGGAATAGGTCCAAATATTCCAGTCCCCAAGACATGCACACACATTTGTGGGGTCAGTACTGCCCAGACAGAGGTACAGAGGTCTAGTCCTGCACTTCCTGGGCTGCCTTGGACAAGGTCATAGACAGTGAGGTGTTTCATTAAGTAATGAATCTGATTAAAACAGCTGGTCTGCTCATGGCCCCATACATTTGTGTTTTAGGGGCCCCTCCTTCCATTTTCTGACATAGGGATGAGATTTTTCTCAACTGTCAGTTTTAGAGTGACAGTCATTAGCCCAATGAGCCCCCTTTTGACATTTTGGGCAAGTACCTGGATTTTTCCTGGACTGATAAACTGCCCCTTTACCTGCAGGACAATTCCTTTTGATGTGTCCTGACCTTCCACATTGAAAACAATTCCTTGATCCAGCTCCACCTTTACCCTCCCTAGGACAGAAACAATTACCTGACCCATCACGTGAGTGCCATCAATGTCCCTGCATAACTGGATAAAGTCATTTAAGTTCCCATTTCTATGGGGTGGGGTGTAGAGCCTCTTGACACTATTTGTTAGCATATTCATAAGCCAATTGCTTTATGACCGGCATAGCTGAGTTCACATCCCCAAAAATGTGACTTCCCACCTGCAACAGGCAGTCAACAAACTCAGAAGAAAGTTCTGAAGGTCTTTGAAGGACCTTACACGGTTGTTCTCCTGCTCCCTTGTTAGGTACATTTTCCAAGCTTTAACGGCCATGGCAGCTATCTGAGCATAAATCTCAGGGTTGTATGCAATCTCTGCTGCTAAACCAGCATACTGTCCTTCACCAGTTAATATGTCAAGGTTATGCTGGGGGAAACCTGCAGTGGCATAGCTCAGTGCAGTATTTTTTGCAATTTTCCTGCATTTCACCTCTCCATAACAAATAATCTCCCCCCAAAAGACAAGCCGTGCAAAGCTGCATCCAGTCACTGGGTGTAAGGTTGAGTTCTGCAAAGAATTCCAATAAAGCCACAGTGAAGTGGGCATGAGTTCCATAGGCCATAACTCCTTCTTTTAATTGCTTAATGTTCTTAAAGGGCAGGGGGTTATGCTGCCTGATCCTCTGTCCTTGTGGATCATTAATTTCCACAACAGGATAAATTTGTCTTTCTCTCCTTAGATTATTTAGCCTATTTTGGATCTCTCAGATTTCTGCCTCTAAATCTATAGGTACAGAAGCAGCAGCAGAAGGATTTGAAGTGGCAGGGAATGGATTTTGTGGTGGAGGTCTTGTGGAGACATCTCTGTTTGTTTCCTTCCTTTCTTCTTTTTCTAACTCCTTTTTTATCAGTGTGGTCTCCTTTTCTAATATTTCTTCTTCCTCTTCTATATCCTTTCTAATACTCTTAACTTCCCCCTCCTCAAAGCTTTTAATAGAACTCACAGATTCTACTTCCTGAATCTCCTCAAGGGTTTTGTTCAAATTCTCTAATTGCTGTTTTACTTTTATGTCATCACTGAAAAGAGCATCTCTGACTAGGCGCCATAGTGAAAATATCACTATGGGGAATTCTTCTGGCCCTTGCTCTTTCAATGCTTTTAGAAGGTCAGCTTTTACCTGCTCCCAATCAGTAATATTAAAGCCCCCTGCCTGTAGAAACCAGGGACTAAACTCTAAAACCACCTTAATGATCTCTTGTGCTGTCTTAATTTTAATACCGGTGCCTTGTTTTCCCAAAAGAACTAACAATTGGCCTGTTAATCAGCACCTTAACACTGGAACCGAATTACTTATACCCATTATCAATTTACCCTCACCACTCAATTTCTTACCTGCTGGCCAGCCTTCCAAGGGCGATCTCTCAGGGGTCCCCTACTTCCCAGTCTTGCTGATGGGCCTCTGACTGTAATTCCTGATCATCCCAGTGGGGCCTCCAATTGTAGCACCTGATTCTGTGTTACCCTCTTCGTACAGTTTGCTTGCCACTGTACCATATGCGAGCCAGGCAAGGGCCTGGAGATTAAAAGAACACACAAGATACCTGGGTCATTTGAAAGGAGCCATTTATTCAACCTTGGGGAAATCCTCAAATACCTAAACAATGGCCTATAGCTAATCACGGGGGGCTGGGGGATGAGCAGAGCAAGCACAGGTTCAAACTTAAACACTGGCTGGCCAGAGACTGTCCTTAAGATAAACATCAGGAGCAGGGGTACACCCAGGCCCTACAGAACACATCCTTCTGCCAGATTTCATTCCTTTGAGCACACTTTAAGTTACCCCCTGCAAGTTACGGTGTTTGGTTATAAAAAGAGCAAGTAGGGCATCTCTTTATAATCTCCTTAGTTTGTTGCTGTGTTACAGAAAATTCTTTCTTTAAACTTTTGCTATTAACATGATGTTTTTTATGAAATTCTGAGGCCTACAACATGCTTCCAGTCAATAATTTATCAATTTCTGCATTACCTTGTGCTAGAGGACCTGGCATACTCATATGGGATAAGATTGTGTTATGAATATAGGAAAAACCCTATTCCTGATTACGTCTTAGAACCTGGATAAATAATGAAGTCAATTCTGTATCATCTGCTATAAATTCAGCAGTTTCAATATGCAAGTTAACTCTTTCTGCATATTGTGAATCAGTAACTATATTGAGAGGTTCTTTAATATCCCTTAGCACCATGAGAATAGCTTCTGTTCAGAAGGCTGAATTATAAGGGCTTTGTTCCACCTTACTTAACTCTTCTGATTTGTATCCTGCCTTTCCTGATTTGTTTGCATCAGTATAAAAGATATGAGCTCAGTCATTGGAGCATCACGTACAATTTAGGGAAGAATCCAAGAAGCTCTCTTTATAAGGTTACATCTATTACTTTTGGGATAATTGCTATTAATTTCTCCAGAATATTAGCACAAGCTTTTTGCCATGGTTCATTGCCTTCCCCTAACTTTTTTATTTCATCAGTAGTGAAAGGCACTGTAATCTCTGCTGGATCTATACCTGCTAGTTGACAAAGTCTCAATTTACCTTTTATAATGAATTCAGAGACATTTTTTTAAAATAAGTTTTTAATTTGTTACTTGGTTAATGTGGTAATAAGATCCATTCCAAGGTAATATCATCTCTACGTATTAAAATTCATGTAAGAGAAATTCTGGAAGACAATATGACAAGAATACAATTAATATTTTTATTTCTCCTATCCACATGTGCCTCCTGTAATTTCTCCTCAGCAATTATCAATTCCTTGTCTGTTTCATCTGTTAATTCTCTGGGACTATTAAAGTCTTTATTACCATTTAAGGTTTTGTCTAAATGAATTATTAGATCAGGTGTTAGCCCAACAGCTGTCCGTAGACTAAAAATGTCTCCTAACAATCTTGAAAAAGTCCTCAACTAGTCTCTCCTAATTTGTGTCTTTTGTATCCTAATGTTCTGCAAACCTATTTTCTAAGCTTGGTAATTGACAGAATCTCCTCTCTGTATTTTTTCAGTAGCAATTTTTAATCTCCATTTTGGCAAAACTTACTTTACTTCTTCAAATATTTTTTCTAAAGTATCCATGTTCGAATATGATAGCAACATGTCATCCATGTAATGGTTAAGTATAGATTTAGGAAATTCCTTACATATTATTTTCAATGGCTGGCTGACAAAGTATTGGCACAGAGTGGGGCTATTGAGCACTCATTGTGAGAGGGTAGTCCATTGATGTCTCCTAGTAGGCTGAGAATTATTACAAGTAGGTACTGTGAAGGAAACTTTTTCTCTATCCTTTTCTTGTAAGGGTATAGTGAAGAAATAATCTTGCAAATCAATAACTACAAGAGGCCATTCTTTCGGTAATAGAGAAAGCAGAGGAATTCAAGATTATAGAGGGCCTTTAGGTTGAATTACATTGTTGACAGTTCTTAGATCTGTTACCATTCTCCATTTATCAGATTTCTTTTTTACAGCAAATTCAGGAGAATTCCAAGGGCTGGTTGATTCTTCAATATGGTAAGCATCTGGTTGCCCTTTACAGGCTGTTCTAAAGCCTGCAACTTATCTTCAGCTAGAGGCCACTGCTTAACCCATATAGGCTTCTCAGTTAAACTTTTTAAAGGTAGGGTTGTTGGTACCTCTAAAGGTTTGCTAGTTGCTTTATGTTCTTGTACAACCTGAATGGCTGGTGACCTTTGTACATAGTACCTTATAATATCCTTCCAAGAATTATGAGTTCCTGGGACTGCAAGATTGTAAATATGGGTATTCCATTTTAGTAGCATGTCAGGACCCAATAAATTTACGACAATATTAGTGACATATGGCCTCAGCTTCCCTCTTTGACCTTCTGGCCCAATACAATCAACCCATCCCGTGCTTTGTTTAACTTGAGATATGGTTGAAATTCCTAGGAATTGAACATCTGCCTCTTGAGGAGGCCTATTTACATGCCAAGATTCTGGAGTAATGACTGACATCTGCACCTGTGTCTGTCAAACTAACAGTTATAATGCCACTAGTACACACTCTTAGCTTGGTCTTTGATCTTTTATAGAAGGTCTGCCAGAATATACATTTCTCATTTTCTGTTGTAATTTTTTTTACTTATCCTTCATATTTATGCCATTATCTACAATAGTATGGTTTTTTACAGAACGCTCTGGGTTTTTTAATTTTCCTGGTGAGAGATGTCCTCCACAGTGACTGGGAATGACTGGGCCACTTTTGGCTTGGGTGCCTGTGAGAAGCTCCTCAATGAATTTACCAATGGTATTGGGTTCCCTTGTCTGTCTTTTGTTGACCTTCATTCATTGCTCCAATGTGGGCCTTTCCCACACCTTCCACATATACCTGAAGATTGAGTGTTACTATTTTTGCCATTCTTAGAGGAGATATTATTACTAGGAATTTCTTGACTATAATCCCTTCTCAGATGTCCTATTCTACCACAATTAAAACATTTGGCATTTTGATGTCTCCTCATTCCTTTGGAAATTGCTTCTCCTACCCAAGGTTCAGTATTACAGTCAATTGTCTTAATGTTCATTGTATTCAGGATCCATTCATCCATAGGTGCTGATCTAACCTTTAAAGGCCCGAGTATCATTTGCATTCTGTGTTGACATTTTCAAAAGCCAGAGATTCAACATTTACTTATCTAGCATCTGGTTCTGTTACTCCTATTTGTACAGCCTTAGGTAATCTTTGTAGAAAGTCACTAAAGTGTTCTCTCTGGCCATGTTTAACCCTAGTATATGATTTAATTTGTTTTCCTAGTTCTTGAATCTTTTCCCAAGCATAAAGGCTGCTTTGTTGCATGAAGACAAGATATCTTCATCATAAAGTGCTTGAACCTGTGGGTCAGCATAAAGGCTTTCACCAAGAATTTGAGACTTCTTGAGAAGTCTCAAAGCCCTTTGCTTTTGCTTTTGTTTCAAAATTTTGGCCTCTTCTCTGAAATAAATTTTAAACATTAATTGAGGTCCATCATCCAGGACTGCTGAAACCAACTGAAAGAAATCATTTGGTGTTGCTTTGATGCTAGGAGCCCAAGTCTTTATCATCTACTTAACAAATACAGAATTCAAGCCATAAGTTACAACAGCTTGCTTAATTTCTTTTAGAACATTTATTCCTATAGGTATCCGTCTACCTTCTTTGGATCCTTTTGGGCCTTTAGAACTTGATGCTTTGTCAGAGTAGATTACAGGGTAGAAAGCTAAAACCTTCATAAGTCATCTCTAACAGCTACAGGCAATGTTGAATCCTGTCCTTACGCCTTCTTTCTGGTCCATCAGGTCCCATAACTTCCTCATTTATTTCAAATCTTTTTATTATTGTCTTTTGTAAAGCCTGAATCTCCTGGCCTGTGTATATTTCTAGTGATTTCATTGAGGCACCTAGCCAATGGTCCACATTCTGCACATGTAATTTCAAGGTATGAAGTTTTTCCTTTAAAGAAAACATCTAATCCTTGGACATTACTTGAACAGCATACAGAGTGCCATCCTGGAGAGACAGTCTATCTGCTAACTTATAATTTTTAACAAATTTTGATTATCAAATTTAACAGTATGAATTCTTTAAGATAACTTCTTGGTATCCTTAAATATGAATTTAATTTTGTCTATCAAATAATGTTATCCTTTTTAATATTATTAATTTTTTCATAGAACTTTTGATTCTCCATGGTATTAATTGTGTCACCTAGCTTTTCATTATTAGTCTGTAAAGACAGTATCATTCCTAAAAGTGCCATATTCTTTCTTAATGATAGAATATGGAGAAGAAAACTGAATCCCAATACACAATAAATTAAAGTATCACCATAACCATACAAGCCTCACATAATACAATCCATATTATTAGCAAAAAAATTACCAAAAATTTCAGTATTAATTTAGTCTGCCCTATTAATTTATAAATCTCTTTATTAACCTGTTACAAGATTTGTTAAATTGTTTTAGGTGTAATAATCTTTATAGTCCAGGAGATGTCATGGTTGCAGACTCAGTGTTGACAGGAACAGTCTTGAACTGCTTTACTTTCTAAGACACTTTACTTTCCCACCTTGGTACTGGTTAATACTGAGAAATATGCTTTTCTTGACAAATTAAAAGCAATTAAATCACTTCCATACATGAAGCAAGAAACCCAGAACTCACAGGCAGAGAGCAGAAACAAGAACTTGCACAAGTCACCATTTAGCAAGGAACTGTCCCAGGGAATGCAGTAGTCATACATGTGCTTGGAAAATTTCCAAGTTGCCACACGCAGTAAACTCCACTCTTGTGGGGATTCTACAAAAAACCACTTAGATAAAAGCAAGCCAAGTGGTCAGGGTTGGGAGACTATCTGGGTCTTGGACCCGATAAGCTATTAGGCTCCTCACGTGTTAAGTGTGGAGTCTGAATGCATGTGGGCACCAAATGTGGATGGATGCTTAAAAATAAATACCACATTAGCTCAGAATTGAAAAATAGATGGTTATTTATTTAGGGGTAGACTCACAAATCAGAATCCTCTGTTTAAACAGAGATCAAAAAACAAATCCCGCAACCGGAACAGATAAAAGCCAGACACATGCTCTAGATCAGCATATATGGTATAGGAGGCCATGCCCCAGTGGGCAAGTAACCACTTGTTGTAAGACTTCCTACAGTACAAAGTCACCAGGGGGCCTTAAGAAGTACAGACCCCAGGCCTCTACCCTGTAGAAACTGCAATTTATCAGGTCTTGGTGGGAATACATGTATGTTTTAACAAGCTCGGAAAAAATGTGGTGCACAATCAGATGCTTCTGCCATGGGTTGTAAACCATAAAATGTTTAAGTGGATCACTACCCCAAATGTGGATCCCAAGAAGAGTGTGACATGTGACTCAGTAGAGATTGCTGCTCCCGTACTGAACTCAGCTCACCAGCAGGCATGAGCACTGGGACCCAGCCCAGTGAGCACATGTTCCCTTCCCCTTTCTAGATCTCATGCACATGAGCAAGAGAGGTCACCTCATCCGCATCCCTAGCATTCATTGTCCACCCAAGAATCCCTAGTGGGAAAGTGTAAGATCCATGTCAAGTACTCTGTAGGCTTTACGCCCTTGGTGGCCACAGCCATAGTCAAGAGTGCAGCCAGCTTCCCAGCCAATAACCCTCCCTTTGAATCTGTCATTATTCTCTTACTCCAGGATGAGTCAGACCTAGGGTGGTGAGGGTGAGGTGGAACTTGGGAGTTGATGAGATTTTGATATAAAGTTGATGAAACTTATTGAAAACAATGAGGATTGGAGTAACTGGTTTCCCATAATCTTCTTTTAAAAATATATTTACTTGTTTGGGAATATACAATGTATTTGACCGTAGTCACCCGTAACTCTAACTCCTGCCTGATCCACACAACCTCCTTGTTCCCAGCCCCCAAGATTTCTCAAAACTTATGGCAATTTCTTCTAAGATTTAAACCATTTAGTTTATTTAAAAAAATTGTAGTAACTCTATGGCAAGGAATAATCTCCCTACTTCTTTCTCCTCAAAAACCAAACTTTATTGAAGTATACATTTATGCTGTGTATCAGTTCCCTGCAGGGTGGACACATTCCATCTTACAGGGTAACTCATTAATATAGGAATTGATCACCTCAAAATAACTTCAGGAAGTCCCTGTAACTGACCTGATTCCTGCGGCCTCTTCTTCCCTAAGCCTATGAACAGTAAAGAGTGCTGAGAGTCACTCTCAGACAGGCCAAGCAGCCTGGAAGAAGCAAGCTCCAGGTGAGATGCCTGAAAGAGGCTCAGCCCAGCTGAGACACCTGGAAAGGAAGCTGTCTAACTGCTGAACTACAGCTCTGCAGTCCTTCCATTTTCTGTCTTTGGTGCAGGTTGTAAACAACACAGTTTCTTTCGTTTTTCCTTTTTTTTAGAATATGTTTTTTAAAAATTGTTTTTAATGAATGATATTTTTTACTCAGTTCTCCTACCTTCCTCTCCCTGGCCTTTATACCCTCTCCCATGGTCCTCATGCTCCATAATTAATTAGGAGATCTTTTCATTTTCTACTTCCCATGTATATTAGATCCATGTATGTCTCTCTAAGGGTCCTCATTGCTGTCTAGATTTTCTGGGATTGTGAATTGTAGGCTGGTTTTCTTTTCATTATGTCTAAAAGCCCCTTAGGAGTGAGTATATATGATATTTGTCATTCTGAGTCTGGGTAACCTCACTCAATATGATGTTATCTAGATTTATCCATTCCATTTGCTTGCAAATTTCAAAATGTCATTTTTTTTCTGTTGTGTACTACTCCATTGTTTAAATGTACCAATATTCCTTAACCATTCTTTGGTCAAGGGGCATTTTGATTGTTTCCAGGTTTGGGCTATGACAAATAATGTTGTTATGAATATAGTTGGACACATATCTTTGTCATATGACTGAGCGTCCTTTGGGTTTTAGACCCAAAATTGGTATTGTTGGGTCTTGAGGTAGGTTGTTTCCTAATTTTCTGAGAAATTGCCACACTGACATCCAAAGGGGCTGTACCAGTTTGCACTCCCACCCACAATCTAAGAGTGTCTCCTTTATCCCACATTCTCTCCAGAATAAGTTGTCATCAGTGTTTTGATCTTGGCCATTCTTACAGGTGTAAGATAGAATCTTAGAGTTGTTTTGATTTGCATTTCTCTGATGACTAAGGATTTTGAGCATTTCCTTATTTGTCTTTCAGCCATTTGAGATTGCTCTATTAAGAGTTCCCTGTTTAGGTCTGTACCCCATTTTTTCATTGGATTATTCATTCTTTTGATGACTGATTCTTTGAGGTTTTTGAGTATTTTGGAGCTCAGTTCTCCATTTGATGTGGGGTTGGTGAAGATCTTTTTCCCATTCTGTAGGCTTCTGTTTTGTCTTGTTGACCATAAAGCATACAATTTCTACACTATTTATCTGGGAGGATTAACTTAACAGTATCCTCACTTTCCTCTCTCCTGAGACTAATCCTTAGGTAGTTAAGTTTCAGGACCAGGGTCAGCTGGTGTGCTCAGAAGTAAGATTTTTCGTTTTACTGTTTTAGCTTAGCATGACCTTCCTGTCTGCAACATTTGTCTTTAAAATCTTCTACCAGGGGCCATGCACTTAGAAGGATCCTATCATTCAGTGCTGTGACACTGAACATCAGCCTCTGCTCCCATGGGCTCACTTAGCATCTTAGGGACTTGCTGCTCCTCATGGGCTGAGTTACTGGGGTCCAAATTCTATTCACATAAAGTTACAGCTTTATTAATTGGCCTCAGCAGCCAGGAATCTGTTATGTCTCCATTGTTTACTTTCTGCAAGGAAATGTTTGCTAAGCAATTTAGTGGTTGGCCAAGATCCAAGGGAGGCTGCTAATGGGATGAGAATTTGTGGTAAATTGTAACAAAGTATAATGGTCTACTCAGACAAATGCCAAGGACTTCTGCCTAGAAACACCTTAGACAAGCAAGGTAGCATATTATGTTCCCAGAAATCAGAAAATGTGTTTCCTTATGCATCACACTTCAATCCTGGATGATGTAGATCGTCAGAGCCATGTGAATAAGAGCATTGCAGGTACTTCAAGAATATTTACAAAAACACCAATTATGTTTTATAAGGGTTATATTCATTTAGACTTAAGGTCCATTATCTTTGTACACAATTCCAACTCGAAACCAATAAAACTGGAGAATATGCTCCTATGTGGTTTAGTTTTCGGAAATGTAAATATCCACCCACACAGGATGAGGACCTGAAAGAGTCACAGCAGCTTTTATTTAAAACAGCTTAAACCAGAAATGATTTAAATGTCTACACTGTGGAAAACAAATTAACAATTTGGGATATTTTTATTTATGCAGCACTATTTAACAGCAGAAAAAGAATAAAATATGTTATAAGCAGACAGAGAACAAACTCTCAGAAGTTATTCTAAACACAGGCACAAAGCGCTCATCAAATATGACCCTGTCACATACCCAGGGCATTTCATCCTGGGGGCCAAGGTGAAACACAGGCCCACCCAGCACCTCGTGGTCCTGGGAAGTCAGCCATGATTATGGGTGCAAGGGCAAGGGCAGATACAAAGGAACAGGGAGATGGAAGAAACTAAGATGCATGATGTAAAAGACATAAAAAAATGATTAAATTTTAAAATCAGAAGATGACCAAATCTAAAAAAAAAGCATGCTCTTATCCACAGATTAACAAAATGGGTTAAATTAAGATGTAAGAGAGGATCAACATAGTAAAAATGTCAATTCTACCAAAGGCAATTTATAGATTCAATGCAATCCCCATCAAGGTCCCATCAAAATTCTTCGCAGATCTTGAGAGGACAATAATCAACTTTATATGGAAAAACAAAAAACCCAGGATAGCCAAAACAATCCTATACAATAAAGGATTGTCTGGAGGCATTACCATCCCTGACTTCAAACTCTATTACAGAGCTACAGTGATGAAAACAGTGTGGTACTGGCATAAAAACAGAGAAGTCGACCAATGGAATCGTATAGAAGACCCGAATTTTAACCCACAAACCTATGAACACCTCATTTTTGATAAAGGAGGCAAAAGTATACAATGGAAGAAAGAAAACATCTTCAACAAATGCTGGCATAACTGGACGTCAACCTGTAGAAGAATGAAAATAGACCCATATCTATCACCATGCACAAAACTCAAGTCCAAATGGATTAAAGACCTCACTATCAGTCAGAACACACTGAACCTGATAGAAGAGAAAGTGGGAAGTACCCTACATCAGATGGGCACAGGAGATCGCTTCCTATGTGTAACCCCAACAGCTCAGACATTAAGGGCAACATTGAATAAATGGGACCTACTAAAACTGAGAAGCTTCTGTAAAGCAAAGGACACTGTCACCAAGACAAAAAGGCAACCTACTGACTGGGAGAAGATCTTCACCAACCCCACAACAGACAAAGGTCTGATCTCCAAAATATATAGAGAACTCAGGAAACTAGACTTTAAAATGCTAATTAACCCAATTAAAAAATGGGGCACTGATCTGAACAGAGAATTCTCAGCAGAGGAAGTTCAAATGGCCAAAAGACACTTAAGGTCATGCTCAACCTCCTTAGCGATCAGGGAAATGCAAATCAAAACAACTTTGAGATATCATCTTACACCTGTCAGAATGGCTAAAATAAAAAACTCCAATGATAGCCTTTGCTGGAGAGGCTGTGGAGGACGGGGTACCCTCATCCATTGCTGGTGGGAATGCAATCTTGTGCAACCACTTTGGAAATCAGTGTTTCGGTTTCTCAGGAAATTTGGGATCAACCTACCCCTGGACCCAGCAATACCACTCCTGGGAATATACCCAAGAGATGCCCTATCATATGACAAGAGCATTTGTTCAACTATGTTCATAGCAGTATTATTTGTAATAGCCAGAACCTGGAAACAACCTAGATGCCCTTCAATGGAAAAATGGATGAAGAAAGTGTGGAATATCAACACATTAGAGTACTATGCTGCGGTAAAAAACAATGACTTCTCGAATTTTGCATGCAAATGGATGGTAATAGAAAACACTATCCTGAGTGAGGTAACCCAGACCCAAAAAGATGAAAATGGGTTGTACTCACTCATAATTGGTTTCTAGCCATAAATAAGGGACACAGAGCCTACAATTGGTGATCCTAAAGAAGCTAAGTAAGAAGGTGAACCAAAGGAAAAACATATAGTTATCCTCTTGGCTATGGGAAGTAGACAAAGTTGCCGGGGAGAAAATTGAGATCTTGGGGGTGGGGTGGGATGGGGGTAAGGGGAGATGGGGAGAGAAAAGGGAGAAGGGGAGGAAGGGGGGAACTTGGAGGAAAAGGAGGATTGGGATAAAGGAAGGTTGGATAGGGGAGCACGGAAGCACAATTCGTATTCGTAGTTAAGGGAGCCACCTTAGGGTTGGCAAGAGATTTGAACCTAGAATGGCTCCCAGGTGCCCAAGCCGAGGTCCCCAGTTAATTCCTTGGGCAGCTGGGGATAGGGAACCTGAAATGACCCTATCCTAGAGCAATACTGACGAATATCTTGCATATCATCATAGAACCTTCATCTGGTGATGGATGGAGATAGAGACAGAGACCCACACTGGAGCACTGGACTGAGCTCCCAAGGTCCAAATGAGGAGCAGAAGGAGGGAGAACAAGAGCAAAGAACTCGGGACCACGAGGGGTGCACCCACCCAATGAGACAGCGGAGCTGATGTATTGGGAGCTCACCAAGGCCAGCTGGACTGTGACTGAAAAAGAATGGGATAAAACTGGACTCTCTAAACATTGCGAACAATGAGAGCTGATGAGACGCCAAGGACAATGGCAAGGGGTTTTGATCCTACGTAATGTGCTGGCTTTGTGGGAGCCTAGCCAGTTTGGATGTTCACCTTCCTAGATATGGACGGAGGGGGGAGGACCTGGGACTTACCACAGGGCAGGGAACCCTGACAGCTCTTTGGACTGGAGAGGGAGGGGGAAAGGAGTGGGGTGAGGGGGAGAAGGGTGGGAGGAGGGGGAGAAGGGTGGGAGGAGGGGGAGGGAAATGGGAGGCTGGGAGGAGGTGGAAACTTGTTTTTTCTCATTTTCTCAATAAAAAAAAAAGATTTAAAAATAAAGAAATTAAAAATAAATAAACTGCCTGGTGAGAGAAAAAAAAAGAAGTTAGAGCTAATGAGCCAAGCAGTGACTTAATTAATACAATTTCTTTGTGGTTATTTTGGATCTGGGTAGCTGAGACAAACAAGTTGGCCCTCCTCCTACAAGATCTCCCTTAAAAATATTATAATTAAGGTTTTAGCCATTGTAAGCCTAATTAAAAGTTTGTATGCTATCCTTTTAATCTATATTGCAAATCTGCCAGCTGATAGAAAAATAAAAAAGAAGGCATATTCAACAAAAGATGCTGGCATAACTGAACATCAACATGTAGAAAAATAAAAATAGATTCATATTCATTGTTCTGCACAAAACTCAAATCCAAATGGATTAAAGGCCTCAATATAAAATGAAACACACTGAATTTCACAGCCACTTTGGATACCAGTATGGCAATTTCCCAGAAAATTAGGCAACAATCTAAGGCTCAGCAAGACCATTTTTGTGTATATACACAAAAAATTCTCAATCATACCACAATGACATGTGCTCAACTGTGATCATAGCAGAATTATTTGTCATAGTCTGAATCTAGAAACAACCTAAATGCTCCTCTCTTATACAGATGATAAATGAGCTGAGAAAGAAATCAGAGAAACATCACCTTTACAATAGCCACAAATAAAATAAGATATCTTGGAGTAACTCTAACTAAAGCTAGTGGAAAAACCTGTGGACAAGAACGTAAGATCTTTGAAGAAAGACACTGAAGACATCAGAAAATGGAAAGATCTTCCCTGCTTTTAGGAAGGTAGAACTAACATAACAAAAATGGCAAAAACAATCCACTGATTTAATGCAAATTTCCATTAAAATTACAGCAAAATTCTTTACAGACCTCCAAACAACAATTTTTAACTTTATAGGGAAAACAAAAACTCCTAAGTGGTTTGTTGTGTGTTCTGTGTTTCATTCTTGTGCATGCCAGGTAATTTCAATAACAGCAAGCAACACTGGCCCATCAGTTTCACTAGCCTGCATCAACACAGGTTTCTATCTGGGACCCAGCACAGGCCAGGCACTCAATCTTACGTTCTTGTCCGCTATACATGGCTCCCTTTTCTTTGCCATCCATGCTCAGACCCCTGCTGCCCTGCCCTTCCCTTCTGACAACTAACGCCTCCCCCTTTTCCCTGTCTTTCCACTCTAAAACTCTACAAAAACTGTTTTGTCCTTATGTTTGCGTTTTCTCTTGCAATGCCTTGGTCAGCTGACATAGGTCCCAAAAGCCCTCCTAGCTGTTTCTCTGTTAAAACAATGTGGCCATGATGTGTTTATGTAAGTATGTAACTGTATTTTCCACCTGTGAATTTGTTTTGTGTATGTGTGCTTCCAGATTACAACAGCTCTAAAACTTTAGCTTATAAGCCATGTCTAAAATACCAGGTAATGACACTTGGCTCTCAAGTGCCTTTATAGATCTGAGATCATGGCATTTTAACAATCATGGAGCTTCTAACACAGAGACATGCCAGCCTTTGCAGCACCCTATGACTCCTTTAAGAAGACAGAAGGCCTGCTGTCTCCAGACTTGCCCCCGGGTTTGCAAAGCCAACACACAGAAAAGCAAAAAAAAAGCCTTTTACCCAGGGAATCAATCAGCTTTTCCTGCCAAGACAGGTAAGACAATCTTCCCCTCACAAAAAAAAAAAAATCTTTTGGATGCTCACACTCAACAGCTAATAGCAAATACTGATTTTAAGACTGATGTTCTCCAAGGACTAGAAGAGGTCTTGGGATTTCCTGCTACCCAAAAGTTGTCTTGATTCTTGTTCATCTTTTCCTCCCAGATCTGTCTAAAGGCATTTGACAACTCAAGGTACTGTTCTTTAATAGGATTCATAGTTCAGGATTAAAAGATTTCACCCTTCAAAGCTTAAGAGTTCCCAATTTCCTCTTAATAGACTTCTAACCTATGACACCAAAATATAAAATCTGTTCCAATTCTCTTACATGTTCCTGGAAAAGTTCTATCACTACATCAAAATCAGGTCTAATAAAATCCAAGGTTCTTAATTTTTAACTCCAGGCAGTTTTAAGCGTATTTTGCAGGTTATTCCTGCTGCCTAAGTCAAGACTGCTCTTAGGACAGCACTAACAGCACCTGTACCAGGTCCGGGACTTCACCATTTGTACCAGCCCTTCTTGATCAAGGACATCTGCCAACTAAAATCTGGTTTTCTTTGATATCGTGTCTCATCCCATGGATAGCCCCATTTCAAAGATTCAATAATAACAATATTATTTTCTCCTAGATACCTGCCTTCTTACCTTCCTCAAGAAACAAATGCGTGGCATCTCTGGGATGACAGCAAACAGAATGCCTTTCCAGCCACACCACCCACTGAATGTGGACCCACCAACACCCAGCTCTCCCCTCCCCAACTACTCCCCATGCCCACAGGAAGTAGCCAGACTTGGGTCTTTGCCCTTTTTCAAAAGAGAGTCTAAAATGTTGGTCATAATTATCACTTCAACTTCCTGTCACCCCTATATCAAAAGAGTCTAAATGTTAAGTTTGGAGTGTAGCTCCAGCCCTGGCAGGCATGAGAAAGCAAAGTCCAAGAAAGTGGACAAAAGCCTGGAAGAGCTGAGCAACCTCCAGGAACACAGAGTGACCACCAGGGTAACTAGAACCATGTGGCACTTACTGTACCACAAGGAAAAACCATCTGAGCCTTGGATGCACTGACACCTAGAGAATAATCAACAGAATCACAGACAGCCCTAACAACACCTATTAGAGGAAAAGATGAGTAGAAAAGCTAAGAACACATGCAACACCACAAAGAACAATACAACACCAATAAAACTTAAAGATCCTACAATATCAAGACTTGAACAACTAACTATAGATGAAGCTGAAGAAAATGACCTAAAAAAATAACTTCAGGAGAATGTTGGAAACTCTTAAATTGAAATTCCCTCAAAGAAATGGAGGAAAAGACAAACAAAAATTGGAAGACATGAGCAATCCCTTAAAGAAAACCAAGAAAAAATAATAAAACATATTAATGAAACTATTCAAGACTTGAAAACTGAAATGAGTCAATAATGAAAACACAAGCCAAGAGAATCATAGAAACAGAAATCTTGAGAAAATGATCCAGAACCACAAACTCAAGCATGAACAGCAGAATATAAGAGATGGGAGAAAGAATCTCAAGCACTGAAGATACAATAGAGGAAATAGACTCATCAGCCAATGTAAACATTAAATCTAACAAAAGCTTAACCCAAAATATCCAGGAAATATGGGACACCATGAAAAGAGCAAACCTAAAAATAATAGCTATAGAAGAAGGAAAAGAAGCTCAACTCAAAAGCCTGGAAAATATATTTAACAAAATCATAGAAGAAAGCTCTCCCAACCTAAAGATAGATAGATACACCTATGAAGATACAAGAAGCTAACAGAATAGCAAACAGACCAGATCTCAAAAAAAAGTCCCCATGCCACATAATAATCAAAACACTAAACATGCAGAATAAAGAAAGAATATTAAGAGCTGCAAAGGAAAAAGGCCAAGTATCTTATAAAGGCAGACCTATCAGAATTACACCTGAATTTTCATTGGAGAAAATGAAGCCAGAAGGTCGTAGTCAAGCATTATGCAGACATTAAGAGACCATGGGTGCCAGCCCAGACTACTATACCCAGCAAAACTTTCAATTACCATAGGACAAAACAAGATATTCTGTGAGGAAAAAACAGATTTAACCAGTACCTAATGACAAACCCAGCCCTACACAAATACTAGAAGGAAAGCTCTAACCCAAGGAAGTTAGCTACATCAACAAAAACACAGATCGTCTCATAGCAGCAAATCCCAAAGACAGAGAAACACACAAATTAACATCATCAACAAGGAAAAGTAAATTAACAGGAGATAGCAATCACTGCTATTTAATAGCCCTTAATGTAAATGGACTCAACTCAGCTATAAAAAGGCACTGGCTAACAGACTGCATACGAAAACAGAATCCATCCTTCTGCTGCTTACAAGAAACATACTCAACCTCAAAGATAGACTTCACCTCAGAGTAAAGAGTTGGGAAAAATATTCCAATCAAATGGACCTAAGAACCAAGCTGATGTAGCTATCCTAATAGTTAACAAAATAGACTTCAAACTAAAATCAATCAAAAGAGGAAAAAAAAGGACATTTCCTATCAGTCACAGGAAAAAATTGTCAAGAGGAAATCTCATACTGAACATCTAGACCCCAAATACAAAGGCACTCGCATATGTAAAAGAAACAATTCTAGAGCTTAAAGCATACATTAAACCCCACACACTAATAGTAGGAGACTTCAACACTCCCCTCTCACCACAGGACAGGTCACTCAGAAAAAATTAACAGAGAAATAGGGGAAATAACAGATGTTATGATTCAAATGGACTTAACAGACATCTATATAATAGTCCATCCAAACATAAATAATATACCTTCTTCTCAGAACCTCATAGAAGCTTCCCAAAAATTGACCACATACTACGTAACAAAACAAACCTTAACAAATGCAAAAAAATGGAATAACCCCATGTATCTTATCATATCACCATTGCTTAAAACTAGAATTCAACAACAATACCAATTCCAGAAAGCTGACAAATACAGGGAAATTTTACAGTGCTCACATGAATCATCAATGGGTAAAGAAAAAATAAAAGGAAAAATTAAAGACTTCCTGAAATTCAATGAGAATGACCACACAACATACCCAAATTTATTGGACACAATGAAAGCAGTGTTAGAGGAAACTTCATAGCACTAAATGCCTACATAAAGAAGCTGGAAAAATCCCACACTTGTCAATAAACAGAACATTTGAAAACTTTAAAACAAAAAGAAGCAAACTCACCCATAAGAACTAGACAGAAGGAAATAATCAAATTGAAAGCTGAAATCAACAAAATAGAAACAAAGAAAACAATACAAAGAATCAATAAGAGAAAGAGTTGGTTCTTTGAGAAAATCAACAAAATACCTTTATCCAAACTAACCAAAAGGCAGAGAGAGAATATTCAAGTTAACAAAATCAGAAATGGAAAAGGGGACATAACAACAGACATGGAGAAAATACAGAGAATCATTAGGTCATATTTCCAATACCTGTACTCTACAAAATTGAAAAACTTAAAAGAAATGGACAACTTTCTGGATAAATATCACTTACTAAAATTAAATCAAAACCAGATGAGCAAAAGAAACAGACCTATAATTGCTGAAGAAATAGAAACATTAATCAAAAGTCTCCCAACCCAAAAAAAAAAGCCCATGTCCACATGGTTTCATGGCAGAATTCTACAAGATTTTCAAAGAAGAACTAATACTAATACTCTTCAAATTGTTCCACACAATAGAAACAGAAAGAACATTGCCGAATTTTTTTTATGAGACTACAATCACTCTGATACCCAAATCACAGAAAGACATTACTAAGAAAGAGAATTACAGACCAATCTTACTCATGAACATTAATGCAAAAATACTAAATAAAATAATGGCAAATTGAATCCAAGAACACATCAGAACCACCATCCACCATGATCAAGTCAGCTTCATCCTAGAGATGCAAGGATGGTTCAACATCCAAAAAGCTGTCAATGTAATCCACCATATAAACAAACTGAATAATAAAACCACATGATCATCTCACTAGATGCCAAAAAAGATATGGACAAAATACAACATCCCTTGATGATAAAGGTCTTTGAGAGAGCAAGACTACAAGAAACATACCTAAACATAATAAAGGCATTATACAGCAAGCCAACAGCCAACATCAAACATCAAAATGGAGAGAAGCTCCTAGTGAGCCCACTGAAATCAGGAACAAGACATGGTTGTCCAATCTCTCCATATCTATTCAATTAGTTGTTGAGATTCTAGGTAGAGCACTTCCTGCTAACTCAAGTAATATTATTTCCCTTCTCAAGTCTTCAATGGAGTTGGAGATTAGATAGTCTTAGTTACTGTCCTCTCATGACTTGACCAAGTTATTTATAATACAAGACATAAACTCCTTAGGATATGATAATTATTGAAACATTTATCATGTGTTTCTTGTTTGATATTATTTATGCTGGTTGCAATTCTAATTTTTATACCTGATATTTGTTCTTATTGTATATAATTTTGTATTAGCTTAGAACTCTCTTATTTAAACAAATGGGGAGTGCTGTGGAAATCCTAGAGCCAGTAGAATTTAAGTTACCCACCTACTCGGCCGTGGCCTCTTATATTATAAATGCCAAAGTAAAGCATGCATGTAGAATGCATGATGCAAACACTCACCAGGGGCTGGGGAGAGCATGTGTGCAGTCACAGGCTCCATCCCCAGCACCAAAACTCAAAAATGATATGCACCAAAAAAGACATTTGGCCACAGAATCCATTTTTCCACTTATATTTAAAATGACTATGCCTGCTGCTTGGGCACTTTGAATCTTCACCTCCAGGAACAATCTAAGGCCATCTGTGAGGATCTGTCTTTTCCTGAGAGTTAGGCTAAAAGGCAGGAGACACCTGAGGCAATGAATTTTCCCAACAAATTCTCAGCCAAATGAAAGCACCATACAAAACATAGAGGTGTGAATGAGAGTTTACTTCTTCTTCACTTGTGCCAGTGTTCATGCACAGTTTACATTCTGGAGAGCCATAAAGAAATAAAAATAAGCAAAGAGCCTGGGAGGTCAGTGTTTGCAGGAGCCTTTGCAAAGATTATTTTTGTTTTTATTTCATTTATTATGTGTGTGCATGCACATGTGGGCAGGCCAACCATGGGCTTGTGAAGCTCAATTGTCTTCTTTCACCATGTGGGTCTCAAGGACTGAATTGCATTTTCTAGAGTAATTTGGCAGCAATCACTTTAACCCACTGATCCATCTTACCCGGGCCAGAAGGGACTCCCAGGCTAACATGATGCAGCAGCTTGGCTGGTATCAGACACCTCCTTTGGGAAGTCCCCTCGGGACCTGTGAATAATAACAAGACTCTCCCCACCACCATACCAAGCCAAAGTCCCAGACAGAGAGAAGAGGAAGCATCCCATCTACCCAGGAGAGTTCCAGCCTAGAGAAGGCTAAGAGACCAATCCTAATGTGATGAATATAGGAAATTCATTCTTTTTAAATTAAAAATTTATTAAAATTATTAAAAATTTCTACCTCCTCCCCTCCTCTTATTTCCCTCCACCTCCCCCCACTTCCCCTCTAACTTCCTCTCCAATCCAAAGAGCAGTCAGGGTTCCCTGCCCTGTGGGAAGTCCAAGGTCCTCCCCCTCCATCCAGGTCTAGGAAGGTGAACACCCAAACAGACTAGGCTCCCACAAAGTCAATACATGCAGTAGAATCAAAACCCAGTGGCATTGTCCTTGGCTTCTCAGTCAGCACTCATTGACAGCCACATTCAGAGAGTCCCGTTTGATCACATGCTCCATCAGTCCAAGTCCAGCTGGCCTTGGTGAGCTCCCAAAAGATCAGACACACCGTCTCAGTGGGTAAACACACCCCTCGCGGTCCTGACTTCCTTGCTCATGTTCTCCCTCCTTCTGCTCCTCATTTGGACCTTGGGAGCTCAGTCCAGTGCTCCAGTGTGGGTCTCTGTCTCTATCTCCACCCATCACCAGATGAAGGTTCTATGGTGATATGCAAGATATTGATCAGTGTGGCTATAGGATATGGTCAGTTCAGGCACCCTCTCCTCTGCTGCCCAAGAAACTAGCTGGGGACATCTCCTTGGACACCTGGAAAACCATCTAGATTCAAGTCTCTTGCCAACCCTAAAATGGCTCCCTTAATTAAGATATCTACTTCCCTGCTCCCATATCCATCCTTCCTCCATCGCAACCATCCCATTCCCCCAAGCCCTCCCCATCCTCCCCTTCTTGTAGTGATGAGTGGTGGGCCTTAGCTTTACCCAAAATAATTACAGGCGAGCGGGAGTGGCAGGCTGCATTCCCGCCCGGCTCCTGCACGTCTAGCATTACCCAAAATAATTACACGAAAACTTTATTCATTTAAACACTGCCTGGCCCATTATATCTAACCTCTTCTTGGCTAACTCTCATCCCTTGATTAAACCATATCTATTAATGTGTGTAGCACCATGAGGTGGTGGCTTACTGGGAAGATTCTGACTTGCTTCCATCTCAGAGAAGAGACCTATGGCATCTGCCTCACTTCCCTTCTTCCCAGGATTCTGTTCTGTTTACTCCACCTACCTAATTTTCTGTCCTATCAAAGGGCCAAGGCAGTATCTTTATTAACCAAAGAAAGTAACACATAGACTGATGACCCTCCTCCATCACCTTCTCACTTCTCTCTCCCCATCTCTTCTTACCCCCACCCCACCTCCACCACAAAGCTCATCCATTGCTGGTGGAAATGCAAACTTGTGCAACCACTTTGGAAATTAGTGTGGCAGTTCTCAGGAAATTTGGGATCAACCTACCCCAGGATCCAGCAATACCACTCTTGGGAATATACCCAAGAGATGCCCTATAATATGACAAAAGCATTTGTTCAACTATATTCATAGCAGCATTATTTGTAATAGCCAGAAACTGGAAACAATCTAGATGCCCCTCAATGGAAGAATGGATGAAGAAAGTGTGGAATATATACACATTAGAGTACTAATCAGTGGTAAAAAACAATGACTTCTTGAATTTTGCATGCAAATGGATGGAAATAGAAAACACTATCCTGAGTGAGGTAACCCAGATCCAAAAAGATGAATATGGTATGTACTTACTCAAAAGTGGATTCTAGCCATAAATAAATGACATTGAACCTATAATTCGTGATCCTAGAGAAGCTAAATAAGAAGGTAAACCAAAAGAAAAACATATAGTTATCCTCCTGGATATTGGAAGTAGACAAGATTGCCAGGCAAAAATAGGAAATTCATTCTTAATTTAAAAACGTGGTATGAGAAAGCTAATGCTTCCAAAAGGAGGGATGGAGAAGACAAGATGCTTAGAGCAACATCTCATCTATTTTTTAAATGATGCCCAACAGCTGCCTTATTAAATTCGGCTTGTGAATTATTCAGTCTGCAATGAGGCTGCAGATTCAGTGGGGAAACCAGAGGATGTCTGAACCCTGGCTTTCTTCTTTCAAAACATCATCCTGAGGCCAGTAATGGACACTCTAGTGCAATCACAGGTGCAGCTGTGATGATAAAAGCTATGTTTCCTCAGCAGGGAGGTGTGTGTGTGTGTGTGTGTTTCACTTCTGCCTGAAGGCTGGAGGTCAAGAACACTCTGGGTGTGCAAGTGTGAGCCACTCCTTCAGCTCATGTCCCCACCATAGTAGCCTCATGACAAAGTGCATCTGATTGTGCAAGGGAGAGATCAAGGCAACCTCACACTCTAAAGAGAAGATCGTAGGTACTTGCTATATCTCATCCCAAGTAATAAAACTAGCCTGGATCTTGCATGTAGACACCTGGATCTGTGTGCACATGTGAAATGCACATGACCTCATGATAAAACTAGTCTAAATGGGAGGTTTGTGAGAATTCCACGGAGGGCCCCAGGGCCATGTGAGTTTCAGGGAGAACCATGAAGAAGTAAAGCCACACTCTAGCCAACACCCAGGACAGAGGTGGCATTGTGCAGGCAAATAGAGATGCTGGTGACTCCTTGGGTAGCACCAGCCCCAGGCTTCTGAGAGAAGTAAACATGCAGGAAGGTTGTTAATGCTGTGCCAATGGAGAAGGCTGAGGGCTGGGCCTCCACTGCACCTCAGGTCCTGGTTGAGTCACTGAGTCACCTCAGTTGCCTCTGCTGACAACCAGTTTGGCCTTAAGAATTAAGTGCAGCTATCTGCAAAACATGCCTCCATCTTCAATGCAAGAGCAAGTCTGGGTACAGGCTCCTCCAATTGAGGAATAACAGTTCTGACGAGTGAGTTTTTTTGAGTTTAGATGGGAGCATATTGCAATGTTTACAATCATACAGTCACAAGAAGTCTTAGCTCCAAGCACATAGTAAAATCTAGTAAGGTAAAAGGCAGGGGGAATCAATAATTCCCACAATACAGAGCAAGATTACGTGTCTGATGACATTGGCCAAATGGCCATGAGCCCCTGTTTTTACCTAGCTCTGAAAACCTTCAGGATTAAATTCTGAACCAAAACCACTCAGCAGATCTCTGACCATGTGATAAATGCAGTGTGATGATGGAGGTGGGTCTTTATCTATCTGTTGCTTTCATTGGTTAACTAATAAAGAAAACTGCTTGGCCTGATAGGACAAAAAATTAGGTAGGCAGAGTAAACTGAACAGAATGCTGGGAGAAAGAAGCCGAGTCAGTCAGTGGCCATGATTCTCCCACTCCAGACAGACGCAGGTTAAGATCTTTCCTGGTAAGCCAGCTCGTGGTGCTACACAGAATATTGGAAATGGGTTAGATCAATATGTAAGAGTTAGCCAATAAGAGGTTAAAACTAATGGGCCAAGCAATGTTTAAAAGAATACATTTTCCGTGTAATTATTTCTGGTAAAGCTAGCCATGCAGAGCTGGGCGGGAACACAGCCCACCACTCCTATTACTACAGTGTGAAGAGCCAGGTTCAGGAAGGATCACATTTGCAGGGAGAACCCTTTGACTTTTGGTGTGGAACAACTGCCTGTATTCTGTCGATTACATTTAAATAAATGCTGATTGGCCAGTAGCCAGGCAGGAAGAATAGGCAGGACAACCAGACAGAAAGTTGAGGTGGGTCAATGAGAACAGGAGAATTCTGGGAAGAGGGAAGCCCATTCCTCTGAAGTCCTGAGCCCACAAGAAGAAGCAAGATGTGACTACCTCACTAAAAAAGGTACTGAACAATGTGGCTAACTCAGACAGGAATAATGGGCTAATAAAAGTTATAAGAGTTAATAAGAAGCCTGAGCTAATGGGCCAATCAGTTTATAACTAATGTAGACTTCAGTATGATTTCTTTGGGACTTAATGACTGCATGAACCAGACAGGACAGAAAACCCCAAAAACAGACTGGGCCTACATCCATGGTCTGCATCCCAGGAGCTTGGACCAGTCCAGGTTCCAGTAAAGTTCCTGGACACCAATACAGGCCATGCCTGTGCCTGGCTGCCCTTGAGTTTGAACTTAGAGGTCTGAAGTGCTCCAGAGCTGCAACTGATCACCATCAATCCATCAACCATCTGCAGCAGAGACAATGTGTTCCAAAAGACTCAGAGGAGACATCACCCTCACTAGGATTTCAGCAGTGTGATCAGCCTATATAGAAAGACTCACCAGTGGCTTCTCAGGCTAATTCATATGGTCAAATAGCGCAGTTTTCTTCTAGAATGGAGGTGAGCAAGTGTCTGCAGGTGTGCATGTCTCATATTGAAGATGCATTAAGTATGCAGCGGCTAAAAGACTCAGTGCCTACCTACATCATGCAGTTGAGGGAAGAGAGCTTAGAAAGCTGATTCATCAAAGACATAGCATTTAAAAATAGAAGAATTGGGAAGTGAGAGGCAGGGGACTCAGGAAAGGTCCTGAAGGATGCTAGTTTGCTTTAAGACACCCACCCTAAGCTTCTTCCACCACTGCTCTCTGGCAAAGAATGGGACACTCAGTTGGGGGCCACCAACTGAATTCTCATTCCTGCTCTGTTTGCAGACTGGGAGTCTTTGGACAAGTAATTGGCTGTGGCTACTGGTTCCTAACCTGTAAAATGGGAATGATCACATCCATGGCTTCATATGCATAGTGAACCCTTAAATGAGAAGATGAGGGCATGTCTCAAACCTCGAGAACATAGTGCAAAAGCCTGAGAGATGAGATCTGATATAGCTCTGAGTGCCAAGTGGGAACAAGTCTTGACTTGTGTGTGTATGTGTGTGTGTGTGTGTGTGTGTGTGTGTGTGTGTGTGCATCCACTCTATTATATGCAGGGCACTGAGAACAGCATTCTTTGCCTTTCTCCTCCTTCTCTCTACCCCTGAAAGTTCCCAGCAAGGCCATCCCTGATCTTTCCAAAGTATCACTGAAGGTTATTGGAAGTTTGAACTGTGGATACCATCAACACTAAGAAGGGCAATACTTTTTCTGAGAATTCTCCAGTATCTGCCAGTAAGAGAGTAAGGTCTGGGGTGTCACAGAGTGGCAGGTCACAATTTTACGAAAGCGGCACACAGAGAAGTATAAGCCACCTGGGAAAAAGGTCTGTTCAGTGTGGAGTTCCTCAGGCCGGATCTTCAGCTTAGCCAGGCAGAGCCCAACAAACACATCCTCCAGCTTGAGGAATGGAACACTCTCTGAGATATTGTATACTTTGCTGGCCACATCACTAGAAAAGACATAACCTGTACCAGAACAAAAAGGTGGGTACCTGTCCCAGGGATATTCAAATTTACTCACAAACCACTTGCTGAATATCTCCCTAAAGGGGGGAGTATTAGATATTATGTAACCCGTGAAGAACCTGGAAGTTTTGTTTTTCTTTAGCAGTAGGTCAGTCAAATAACCAACATTCACAAACATGTCTGAGTCTGTCTTCATCACAAAAGCTGCCTGAGGACAAAAGTGGTGGACCCATTCCATGCCCATCAATGTCTTTAGGGTCAAGTTGTAATAGTCGTCCTTGAAATCCTTCTGGATGATGTCACGGTGCTGCTTACCCTCCTGGGCTGTAGCATTCATCTCATTGATGCTGTCTGAGGCCCCCAGGAGGAAGAGGGTCTTCACATTCCTCCCTTGAATCTCTGCCTCTCTACCCCATGTCTTGCGGATGGCCATGCGAGCTGCCAGCTGTTTGTGGGATGATGTCACCAGCAGCACAAGGAAAGGTGGTTTCTGCTTGCAGTCTATATCTGGAAGCTGGAGGAACTTCCTGTGACCTTTCTTGAGAACAAATGGCTGTGTCTTAAAAGGCTCCATGCTGAAGTACAAGCAAAGAATGTCCATCATCAGAATGAAAGCATAAACAAGCCTTATCTTCATGAAGTCCATCTGAAAGAACAAAGACAAACTGCCAGGTTTCCCAAGAAAGAAGGTGGAATAACAGATACACAAACACAAAGAGATCTGAGGGCTCTGTTCTGGTGTTCCAAGCCTAGTAGCAGGGCTAGAATTTATACTTTATAAGATACTAACAGGGAAGTATTTGATAGTTTCCAACACAGGGCTAGAAAGACCACTCAGTGGTTAGGAGCACTTCCTGTCAGCAACCACCTGTATCTGCTATTCTAGTGGAAAAATCACCCACTAGGTGGTATGGGAGGTCCTCCTGTCAGTGTGTTGATTTTATTGGTTAAGGAATAAAGAAGTGGCTTGGGCTATAGCATGGTAGGAGGCAGGCAGAGTAGGGAGACACCATGGAGTTGCTTCCAGAGATAGATGTGCTGAAACTTTGTTGGTAAAACACAACCTAGTGGTGATGCACAAATTAATGGTCATTGGTTAAATAAAGATATAAGAGGCCGGGCGGTGTTGGCGCACGCCTTTAATCCCAGCACTCGGGAGGCAGAGGCAGGTGGATCTCTGTGAATTCGAGACCAGCCTGGTTTACAGAGCTAGTTCCAGGACAGGCTCCAAAAACCACAGAGAAACCCTATCTCAAAAAACAAAAAAAAAAAAAAAGATACAAGAGTTGGCCAATAAGAAGCTAGAGCTAATGGGCCAAGCAGTGACTTAATTAATACAGTTTCTGTGTGATTATTTTGGGTCTAAGCTAGCTAGGTGGCTAGGACAAACATGTGACCCTTCCTGCTCCAACAACCAGGACCAAGGAGACTTCATCCCAGAGATGCAGGGATGATTCAACATATGAAAATCTGTCAATGTAATCCACCATATAAATAAACTGAAAGGAAAATAACCATATGACATCTCACTGGATGACGAAAAAAATTTGACAAAACCTAACATCCCTTCATGATAAAGGTCTTGGAGATATCAGGGATACAAGAAATGTATTTAAACATAACAAAAGCTTTATACAGCAAGCCAACAACCAACATGAAATTAAAAGGAGAGAATCCTAAAACAATTCCACTAAAATCAGGAACAAGACAAAGTTGTTCACTCTCTACATATCTATTCAATATAGTACTTGAATTTATAGCTAGAGAAATAAAACAACAAAAGGAAATCAAGGGGATACAAATTGGAAAAAAAGATGTCAAATTTTTGCTATTTGCAGATGATATGATAGAATATATAAATGTAATGGGCCAGGCAGTGATTTAATTAATACAATTTCTGTGTGGTTATTTTGAGTGTAAGCTAGCCACGTGGCTGGAACAAAAAGCAAACCCTCTCACCATCAACAGATCCACCCACAACTGATCCAGAGCTTCAAGTGAGGACTACTGAGAACTCAAGAACAATGGCTATGGGTTTTTGATCCTACTGAATGTACTGGCTTTGTGAAACCTAGGCAGTTTGGATGCTCACCTTACTAGACCTGGAAGGAGGTGGGTGGTCCTTGGACTTCCCACAGGGCAGAGAACCCTGATTGCTCTTCGGGCTGACAAGGGAGGGGGACTTGGTTGAGGGAGGGAGAGGGAAATGGGAGGTGGTGGCGGGGAAGAGGCAGAAATCTTTAATAAATAAATAAAAACTGTAGCAGGATACAAGGTCAACACACACACACACACAAATCAGTAGCCCTCCCTATAGACAAATGATTAAAGGTCTGAGAATAAAATCAGAGAAGCATCACTTTTTACAATGACCACAAATAACATAGAATATCTTGGGGTAACATTAACCAAGAAAGTGAAAGACTTGTACAAAAAGAACTTTGAGTCTTTGAAGAAAGAAACTGAAGAAGATATCAAAAAATGGAAAGATCTCCCTTGCTCTTGGATAGGTAGGATCAACATAATAAAAATGGCAATCATACCAAAAGCAATCTACATATTATTCAGTCCCCATCAAAATCCCAACACAATTCCTCACAGACCTTGAAAGAAAAATATTTAGCTTCATATGGAAAAACAAAACAAAAAAAATAGCTAAAACAGTGATCCATTAGGAAAACTCTTCCCCCTACAAAGCTTCTCCAGCTTCATCCTCTACTGACAAGCTTTAAAAACTGGACTGTGAGGAACGATGTTCAAAAGGTCCAGATCTTTCACAACCCTTGAGAAAGGGCAAATTGGGAGCCCAGTAGGAATACACTGATACCTAAAACAGCTGCTGTCAGGAAATACGCATTAAGAGAAAGACAAATAAGTGAACTCCCACACAGCTGTGAAATACAAACAACATATGCACTGTGTGCTAACACAACAGACACTGTTGTAGAAAGGAACTACACAAGGATGGACGCATTTATATGAAACAGGAAAAACCTTTCCATGGTAGAGGAAGACAGAACAGTGATTATCTTTGGTGAGGGATTATTAACTGGGAGGGACACAAGGAACATTTTGGAGAGCTATACATTCTATCCTTGATCAGAATGGTGGCTACAAGGAAATGATTTTATGTTAAGATCTGTTGGACCTGACAGCTAAGATCTGTGCCTTTTGTTCTCGGCACACACTATGTAATGTGGTTTGAATGAGAAATGACCCATAGGCTCATGTGCTTGAACACTTGGTCCCCAGTTGGTGGTGATGTTTGGGGAGGCTATGAAACCTTCAGGAGGTGGAGCTTTGCTGGAGAACTTACATCACTGGGGACAGGCATTGGGGATTTATCTCCTACTCCAACCTCCTGCTCTCTCTCTGTCTCTCTGTCTCTCTCTCTCTCCTTCCTGTCTGAAGAGGTAATCTCTAAGCTCCCCCACTCCTGCTCTCATCCTTGCTGACATGCCTCCCATAAGGAGCTCTTATCCCCCTGGAGCCATCAGCTTAAATAAACTCCTTCTTCTGTCAGTAACTTTTAGCATAGTGTTTTATCACACCTACAAAAATGATGTAATATATGCTAATACCTTTATCACAATTAGAAATACATCTCTGAAATTTTGGCATCTTCTCCAAAACTACCCAAATTCATTTGGCCACAGATTTGATTTTTCCCCCACAATGCAGTTCATGTTGCTGTGTGTCACAACACAGGCCCCAAGAAGAAAACTGGCTTTGTTCTTTCAGTCCAATCCAAAACTTGCATCAGTTGGTGTTAGACTAGAGCCTGGTAGGACCCTCGATCCCTGAGAGTTTGCACAATGGCTCTTGCAATATTTCATAACTTACTGAGTCAGTCAATTACATGCTGTTTGATTTCCATTATGAGCAGGCATTGAGGCAGCAGACTCAGGTACAGGAATCCCGGTATACAACTAGGATAGAGGGAACCAGGAACTTGGAATCAGAAGACTGCTCACAAGGCTGGTTCAGCTTGTGCAAGCACAGGAGCTGAGCTTTATCTTCAAAAGAAAGCTGGGCACGGTGGCATACACGTCTGATTCAAACACCGGACAAGTGCAGACAGCAAATGCTTGGGGCTCACTAGCTAACCAGCCTAGGCCATTTGACAAGTTCCAGGGGTGAAGAATGACACCTGAAGTTGACCTCCAGTCTCCATATGCACACACACACACACACACACACACACACACACACACACACACACACACATACAAAGCTGTTCTCATTCCAGCTCAATCCCAGCATGGTGTGTCATGCTCCACACTTCCGTCCTGAATCCCTCATCACATGGAAAACAGGGTAACTGACTTTTTCCAACTACAATGCAGTAGCATCCACATAGGGTACTCAGGGATGCCAGCTTGGTTCTGACCCTTGTGCCCCACCTTTTCAAGAGCTTTTGTGGGTGCCAGCCTTCCTGTTTATAAATGGAAATTTCCTCTCCATGGATAACTGGAGAGTCTAAAGAATAAGAGCCTTGTTCCAAGCACCTTGCTTACATCCCAAGCCTCATCTCTAAGACAAAGATCACTGGTGTAGGAGTGTTTTCTGACTATCTATGTGTTGCTTTCATTGGTTGAATAAAGAAACTGCCTTGGCCTTTTGATAGAGCAGAACTTAGATAGGTGAGGAAGACAGAACTGAATGCTGGGAGAAGAGTCAGACAGAGAGCCACCATGGAGCTGCCATGTCAGACACACTGAATCTTTCCTGGTAAGCCACAACCTCATGGTGACATACAGATTATTAGAAATAGGTTGAATCAAGATATGAGAGTTAGATAATAAGAGGCTAGAACTAATGGGCCAGGCATTGTTTAAATGAATACAGTTTCTTTGTGATTTCAGGTGTAAGCTATCAGGGCGGCTGGGACCAAAAGCAGGCCCTCTCACACAACAGTTTGGCACTCCAACATGGTGAAATGACTCCACATAAAATCTCAGAGAGCTTTAAAAAGAATACAGAGTTTAACACAGCTTCTTGCTGTCTGCTGGTGGCTTGCCACAGCTGCTTTAAAAGTGATTTTCCTGATTCAGATATACTGAAAAAAAAAGGTCATGCAGTTTTAAAATGCCAGCTTTCTGGGCTATGCTCCTAGCATGACCTCTGTCTCTTGCAGGAGACAAAGCATTTAGATGTGGCTTTGTAAGTAAACTGCTATGGTGTGCCCGAAAGGGGAGCATTGCATGCCATGGCTCAGAGGCACAAGTGACTCAAAGTCATAAACGGCTCTGCCATGTTGGACTGGGCAGGGAAAGCAGGCAGTACCTGTATTTGACCTGGGATTGTTGCAGCTTAGATTGTTAAGAGTTTAGCATTTTAAAAGTTTTTCAAGACAGTAAAAAAATTAAAGACAGAACAATAGAACAGATTAAGACATAAAAGACCTCTAACTAGGTCATACTGTTAGATAAAGTACATAGACTAGGGAGAGAGAAGAAAAGGAGTATATAAAGTCATAAAATAAAGTTAATGCTTTTTTAAAAGGGGGGTAAAGTCTTTAAAGAGACAGAGTACAGATAGTCATAGATTAAAAAAATAAAGAAAAAATAAGACACATAAAAATGGAAAATTCACAGAGAATATGGATTATGTATTTCATTGTGTTTTCTTTAAATTTCTTGACTGTGAAGGAGCTAAGTACAGAGACATGTTTCATTGTGTGGGCTGCTAAACAAAACCAGCATGTATATTATAAAGGTATTATCTCTTCAATGTATTTCTTAAAGTTATAACAGCAATAAAACAACAAAAGGAGATGAAGGAGATTCAAACTGGAAATGAAGAAGTCAAACTACTGTTAGTTGCAGATGATATTATAGTGTATATAAATGACACCAAAAATTCTACTGGAGATCCTACAGCTGATAAATACCTTCAGTGATGTGGCAGGATATAAGATCAACTCAAAAAAATCAGTAGCCCTCCTATACAACAAGGATAAAGAAGCCAAGAGGGAAATCAGAGAAACATCACCTTTCACAATAGCCACAAATAATATAAAGCATCTTGGGGTAACTCTAACCAAGGAAGTGAAAGTTCTATTTGACAAACACTAAGTCTTTGAAGAAAACAATTGAAAAAATACCAAAAAATGGAAAGATCTCCTATGATCTTGGATAGGAAAGATCAACGTAGGAAAAAATGACAACTCTAGCGAAAGCAATCTATAGATTCAATGCAATCCCAACCAAAATCCAAACAAAATTCTTCATAGACCTTGAAAGAACAATAATCAACTTCATATAGAAAAAAAACACAGGATAACCAAAACAATCCTGTACAATAAAGGAACTTCCAGAGGCATTACCATCCCTGACATCAAGCTCTATTACAGAGCTACAGTAATGAAAACAGCTTGATATTGGCATAAAAACAGAGACAATGACCAATGGAATCAAATTGAAGATCCAGATTTAAATCTACACACCTATGAACACCTGATTTTTGACAAAGAAGCTAAAATTATACAATGGAAAAAAGAAAGGATCTTCAGCAAATAGTGCTGCCATAACTGAATGTCAACCTGTAGAAGAATGAAAATGGATCCATATCTATCACCATGCACAAAACTCAAGTCCAAATGGATAAAACACCTTGATAAAATCTGACCACACTGAACCTGACCAAAGAAAACGTGGGAAGTAGCCTTCAATGAATAGGCACCACCTCCCAAATACAACCCCAGTAGCACAGACATTACAAACAACAATAAATAAGTGAGACCTCCTGAAATTGAGAAGCTTTTGTAAAGCAAAGGACACAGTCAATAAGACAAAGAAGCAGTCTACTCAATGGGGAAAGATCTTCACCAACCCCATATCAAACAAAAGAATGATCTCCAAAATAAATAAAGAACTCAAGAAATTAGACATTAAAATTCTAAATAATACAATTAAAAACTGGGGTACTGAACTAAATAAAGAATTCTCAAAAAGAAGAATTTCAAATGGCCAAAAGATACTTAAGGAAATGTTCAACTTCCTTAGCTATCAGGGAAATGCAAATCAAAACAACTCTGAAATACCATCTTACATCTGTCAGAATGGCTAAGAGCATAAAAACCACCAATAATAGCTTATGCTTGAGAGGAGTGTAATAAGGAGAAGACTCATCCATTGCTGGTGGGAATGCAAACTTGTACAACCACTTTGGAAATCAGTATGGCAGTTTCTCAGAAAATAGGGAATCAACCTACCTTAGGATCCAGCAATACCACTCTTGGGCATATACCCAAAAGATGCTCAATCATACAACAAAAGCACTCATTCATTTATGTTCATAACAGCATTATGTGTAATAGCCAAAACCTGGAAATAACCTAGATGCCCCTCAACTGAAGAATAGATAAAGAAAGTGTGGCACATTTACACATTAGAGTACTACTCAGTGGTTAAAAAAAACAATGACATCTTGAATTTTTCATGCAAATGGATGGAATTAGAAAACACTATCCTTTGTGAGGTAACCCAGACCCCCAAAAATGAATGTGGTATGTACTCACTGATAAGTGGATACTAGCTATAAACAAAGGGCATTGAGCCTATAGTTCATGATCACAGAGAAGCTCAATAATAAGATGAACCCAAAGAAAAACATATGTAGACCCACCTGGAAATTAGAAGCAGACAAGATCACCTGACAAAATTGTGGGCATTTGGGCTGGGAGTAGAAGAAGGGAAGATGGGGAAGAGGAGAGGAAAAGGGGAGGGTTGAGGAGAACTTGAAGTAATGGAATAGTCTAGATGGATTAAGGACAGATATGAGAGCAAGGAAAGAGATATCTTGATTGAGGGAGTCATTATGGGGTTAGCAAGAAACCTGGCTCTATAAAAATTCCCAGGGTACCATAAGGATGACCCCAGCTAAGACACTAAGCAATAGAGCAGAGGGTGCCTGAACTGGCCTTGCCCTGTAGTCAGAATGATGATTATCTTAAATATCACCACAGAACCTTCGTCCAACAACAGATGGAAACAGAGATGGAGACCAACATTGAAGCACTGGACTTATTTCCCAAAGACGAGTTGAAGAGTAGAAGGAATGAGAACATAAACAAAGTAGTCAAGACCATGAAGGGTTCATTCACTGAAACAGTTCACCTGAGCTAATGGGAGGTCACCAACTCCAGCTGGAATGGGAACAAACAAGCAAAGGACCAAACTAGTCCCTCTGAATGTGGTTGAAAGTTGAATGGCTGGAACTGACTGACGAAAATGGGCAGTGGCACTGGAATTTATATCTACTGCATGTACTGGATTTTGGGATCCTATTCTCTTTGAATGTATACTCTGCTCAGCCTAGATATAGTAAGGAGGGCCTTGGACCTTCCCAAAGGCAAAGTACCCTACCCTCTCTTAGAATTGGAGGAGGGTGTGGTGGGAGGATGTGTGGAGGGAATAGGAGGAGATGAGGGAGTGGGAATTTGGATTGGTACTTTTTTAAAAAAAGTCTAATAAATGAATAAATAAATAACTAAATAAATAAGAATAAGAGCCTTGCTCCAAGCTCCTTGCTTACATACCAAGCCTCGTCTCTAGGACAAAGAGCAGAGCCAGGGACAAGTCCCTCAGAGGTCAATGACTTTCTCTTAAAGAGCAGTGCGAGCACACGTCTGACCTCCATGACTGGCTGGGTCAAGGAGTTTTACCTAAAACCAGTGGGTAGGGCCCAGGCCAGTGAGGTCCCACATGGGGATGTTCCTACTCCAGGGAGTCAATGAGTAGAGATGGGGCATCCAAGATGGCCTGGTAGGAAACAGTGCAGTGTGTGGAGGGAAAGCTTCAGCTAAGGGAAGACCTAAGGAGGCTGTTCCACATGGCCTTGTCATGACCAGTCTCAGAACCAAGAAATCAAAGAAATGTGTCACTTAGGAGGCTTCTCCAATTGCCCAGCTATGGTAGGAAAACACACTAATGGCTAAACTCACCGATGTATCGTCCCACAGTTCTAAAGTTGAAGGCCCCAAGAGGGAATCAGCTGCTTAGGGAGGACCCTCTTCCTACCTTGCTGTGTCTTTGCACATCAGAGATAATTTTAATGTTTCTTCCCACTCTAGATTTTTAAGGCAGGGTCTCTCTAAACAACCCTGACTATCCTGGAACTCACTCTGAGACAAGGCTGACCTTGAACTCAGAGATTTACCTGCCTCTGCCTCCAGAGTGCTGGGACTAAATGCATGTGTCAACACGCTCAGCTGTCTCTTCCCTTTGCCAGGACTTCAAAGTGCTGATCTCACCTAAACCTGCTCAGCTCTGCCAGTGCTCTGGAAGCTATCTAAGCCTCTGCCTATGAATTAAAGGATGCTAATACAGTCCACAGCAGGCATCATCTCCAACAGTCAGAGGGCACCTCTCTCAATTCCACAGACATGGTGCTGTCTCTGAAGGAATGTTGCACTTTTCAGGTCAAGCAGGGGGGTTTCCTGCTGTCAAATTACTCTTGACCTCAAATTTTCCTTCTCAGACATGGAAAATGTCATTTTACCTAGGCTGAAAACACAGATTTGGGGGCAGTGTGCCAATGCAGAGGGTGTGGGGTATCAGTGTTATATTCAAGCTCTGCCCCTCGGCCTGCAATATGATACCTGTTAAAGCTGCCACTATCTTATATAAATCATCTTTTTCAAAGAACAGACATTACATGCAGTGAACAACCTGCTGGGCCTTCACCTTGTATGGCACAAGCATGGAACTTCTGCTCTATTCAAGAAAAACTACAGATGATACTGAAAATTTTACTGATCACAATTTATCCACAGTGACAAAAAGGAACAAAAAATGTTTCTAGATTTAAGGAGGTTGAGTCATTATGTTTGTTTTAGGAAAAAAAGTTGGTGACTTCAATACATTAAAAATCAAAGCAGCAGGATTTTCATCTTAGCAAAAATCAAACAAAACTAAAAGCTCCATTTTTTTAAAGCTCTGCAGAATGACATCAACAGCAATGCTGGGTATTTTCATCATCCAAGATAGAAACTATGTGTATTTTGTATTAGATCCTTGGCCACCAAGGTCTGGCGAAATAAAGTAAAGAATGAATCCATGCATCCTTTGCACCCTGCAAAGGATTGAATAAGAATTTCCCCACACAGGCTCATACATTTGAATACTCGGTCCTCAATTGGTGGGACTCAACTGGGAAGGACTAGGAGGTGTGGCCTTGGAGGAGGTATGACATTGTGTGGGCTTTGAGGCTCATCATCCTGTTTTCTCTCCCTACATCATGTTTGTGGATCGGATGGAAGCTCTCAGCTACTGCTCCAGGGCCATGTCAGCCTTCCTGCTGCCATACTCTTCACCATGATGTCCATAAACTCATGCTCTGAAACTGTGCACCCCAAATAAACTCTTTCTTCTACAATTGCATTGGTCATGATGTCTTATCACAGCACTATGGAAGTAACTTTGACAAGTGGCAAGTGCTTCACCAAGTCCAATCCCTTTTTCTTGACCATGCAACCTTAACTCTCACGGCTTTTCTTGGTGAGCAAATTCAGCACTCTGAAAGACATGGCTCCCACGGTATGCAAGCTGGTTTGTCTAGTCCTGGTGACTCTCCAATGCCCAGCTCTCACACCAGTTTTTGTGCCTTGGTCAACCCCATCCTGTGTGGCTCTTATGCCCCCCATGCTCAACACCCCTGTCTACTACCACATGTCTCCCCTCTCTGCCAGCTCCTTCATAAACTACTCACATCACCAATGTACTTTGTTGTGCAGGGAACTATGGAGCTGGCCTGGTCTAGCTGCTTTAAGAGGCATGCATCATAGGTTTTTCCTGCTAGAGCCCTGGCTCCTGGCACACCATGTGCCTTCCAGTACCTGAGAGACAAAGGCACTCCCTCAGGCAATGAAGCATTCAGGCTACTTTGTGTTTCTCTGTATGTTCCCTCAGAAGTCAAGGAAACATAGAAGCCTGAGAGGACAATTGTTCTTAGACACTGATCTTCTGTACCCTGTGTAGTTTGCAAACTTCACTATATCCTGGAAACTACAACTATACTGATCCTGGCAACTGCTGCTACATTCTGTTTCTGATAAAGGTCTCCATAAGTCTGATTGCTCTCCATAAAGTTGCCACAGTCTCACTTTTACTGTGGCCCCTGCAAATGGCGTGATTTAATTTCTCATGGTGATATCAGGTGACCTTGTCATGGTAATAAACTTGGGCACTGTGTTATGCGGATTTAATTACAGGGTTGTACAGCCCACCTTATCATTAGTTGACAACTCCAGAGAACCAGTTATCATCTATGTGCATTTTCCACTGTTGTAGACTCTGTTTAGACAGATGATTCAGCACATGGCCACCCAAGAGAATGTTTTGAGCCAGTAGATGAGAATAGAAGAGATTCCTGTCTCTAGATTCCCACACTTCTTGATTCAGTAAATTTTTCCCTCTTGGAAACAGACACATGGTTTATGTGGCTCCTCAACTATTGATGAAAATGTTGATTGAGTCAGGTATGTTTGCTCTCGGCATCTTTCCTAAGAAATTTTGATGATTTCTGAGAGGTGAGCCTGGTTTACTGCAGAAAAGAAGTGGTCATGTGTTTCACTCCATGCTGTTCATGGGGTGGGGCTTCTGGGGTAGTGGGTGGTTAGAGACCCAGTGTGCTTCTGGGGCAGGTTCAGCACTGGAGTGCTCTAGTGTCCCTGCTGTTAGCTTCCCTGAGCACTGGGAAGTCCTTTATCACACCACTGTTTCCCCTTCTTTCTGTTGAAAATGGACTTTTAATAGAGCACCGATGGCTGACTTTTCATAAGTGATTAGCTCCAAGAATGCAGGGAGGAAGAGTAAATATGGCCACCATGTGTGTCCACCAGCTGCCAGATCAACACTCAAGCCCAAAACTTCTCTGGGAAGTATTTCTTCCTTGGTGACTCTGCTGAACAATGAAAGGTGTAGGCGGACATGGAGTGCTTATTATTCTTCTCCAACATTGACACTGCCTGACCTGGCTCATGGCATTTCTCAAAAGCTGTCACCCAGGAAGAGATTTGGCTAGATCAGCTTGGATCAGCAACTAGTCACCTTTATTGAGAAGTCAAAAGTCCAATCTCCCCAGTTTGCCTTTGGCCAGCAGAGACTCTGAACAGAACATCATCTAGGCATGATTGTTCACTGCTCTTTATCCACATAAACATCGCTCACACCATGTGAAAATACAGAGATTCTACACGTATCTGATATAGAGCAGATGATGGGACACACACCAAAGCAATGCCGGATATTCACATGGCTTGTGTCAAGAAAGCCATCCAATATTTGTGCATTCTGGTCTACGGCTGAGAAATCATCAAGAAGGAAGGGCATGAAGAAAAGAAGGACCTGCCTCAGGGTGAATCCAGTGACATATATATCGTATAAGAACCAAGGAACAGATTCCCAGAATGGAAAGAAAATCAAAGGTATCAGTCAAGAAATTTGACTTTGTTATGTACTTGAACCATGTAAACACAAGAAAAGCTGTGCCTTTGGTGCCTGAGGGTCAGACTCTAGACACAATAGGGGCATATCTTTCCCTGTGTGCAACATAAATTAATCAGTTAGAGGTGGGATTGCCCATCTCAAAGGAGCCTTCCTCCATTACTTACAGAGTACATTGCTCATCAGTCATCCTGCCATAGATACCCTGAACCCTATGATTTCTTCTGACTGTGTAATAATTTCCATCCTTCTGTTGCATACAAGAAACATACCTCAATCTCAAAGAAAGACACTACCTCAGAGTAATGGGTTGGGAAAAGATTTTTCAATCAAATGGACCTAAAAAACAAGTTGGTGTAGCTATCCTTGGTGTAGGAGTTCCTTCTGTTTGTGTGTTGCTTTCATTGGTTAATGAATAAAGAACTGCCTTGGAAGCCTGGCAGTGGTGGTGCACGCCTTTAATCCCAGCACTCGGGAGGCAGAGGCAGGAGGATCTCTGTGAGTTTGAGGCCAGTCTGGTCTACAAGAGCTAGTTCCAGACAGGAACCAAAAAGCTATGGAGAAACCCTGTCTCAAAAATAAAAAAAAAAAGAAAAGAAAGAAAGAAAGAAAGAAAGAAAGAAAGAAAGAAAGAAACTGCCTTGGCCTAGTTGAAAGGGCAAAACTTAGGTTGGCAGAGAAGACAGAACTGAATTCTGGGAGGAAAAGCAAAGGCAGAGAGACACCATGGAGCCTGCCAAAGACAGACATGCCAAATCTTTCCTGGTAGGTCACAGCCACATAGCGTTACATAGATTAATGGAGATGGGTTAAACAAATATGTAAGAGTTGACCAATAATAAGTTAGAGCTAATGGCCAAGCAGTGTTTTAATTAGTACAGTTTCTATGTGGTTATTTCAGGTGTAATAAGCTAGCCGTGTGGCTAGGACAAACAGCCTGATCCCTCCAACATATCCTAATATCAAACAAAATAGACTTCAAACAAAAATTAATCAAAAGACATAAAGAAGAACATTTCTTATTCAACACAGGAAAAATCCATTATGATGAGGTCTCGATTCTGAACATTCATGTCCCAAATACAAAAGCACCCACATTTGTAAAAGAAACATTACTAAAGCTTAAAGCAGACATCAAATTTCACACACTAATAGTGGGAGACTTCAACACCCCACTCTCACTAACAGACAGGTCTGCCAGACAGAAATTAACAGAGAAATAAAAGAACCAGCAGATGTTATGACTCAAATTTCCTTGACAGACTTCTATTGAATATTTCACCCAAAGACAAAAGAATATATCTTCTTCTCAGCACCTTATGGAACATTCCCTAAAATTAACCATATACTCAGTCACAAATTAAATCTAAATAGATACAAAAAGTGGAATAACTTCATGTATCTTATCAGATTAGTATGACTTAAAATTAAAATACAACAACAACACAAATTGCAGAAAGCCTACAAAGTCATGGAAATGAAATAATGCTCAACTGAATCACTACAGGGTCAAGAAATTAATAAAAAAGAAATTAAAGACTTCCTAAAATTCAATGCAAATGAATGCACAACATACCCACACCTATGGGACACTATGAAAGCAGCATTAAGAGGAAAGTTCATAGCACTAAGTGCCTACATAACAAATTTGGAGAAATCTTATATTACTGACTTAACAACATATCTGAAAGCCCTAGAATAAAAAGAAGCAATTTCACACAGAAGGAATAGACACCAAGAAATAATAAAATTGAGGGCAGTCATCAATAAAACAGAAACAAAAATAATGATACAAAGAATCAATGAAACAGAGTTGGGTTTTCAACAAAATTAACAGGATAGACAAATCTTTATCCAAACTAGCCAAAAGGCAGAGAAAAAAATATCAAACTTAACAAAATCAGAAATTAAATGCAAATCAAAATGATTCTGAGATAACATCTTATAGCAGTCAGAATGGCTAATATCAAAAACACCAATGACACCTTATGCTAGAGAGCATGCAGAATAAGGGGAACACTTCTCCATTGCTGGTGGAGTACAAACTAGTACAGCCACCTTGGAATCAGTATGGTAGTTTCTCAGAATATTGGGACTCAATCTACCTTAGGACCAACCAATACCACTCTTGGACTTATACCCAAAGGATGCTCAATCATACTACAAGAACATTTACTCAAGTATGTTTATAGCAGCATTATTTTTAACAGCCAGAACCTGGAAATAACCTAGATGCTCCTCAACCAAAGAATGGATAAAGAAAATGTGGTACATTTACATAATGGAGTACTACTCAACAGTAAAAACAATGACATCTTGAAATTTGCATACAAATGGATGGCACTAGAAAAAAAAAACATTCTGAGTGAGATAACCCAGTCCCAAAAAGACAAACATGGTATGAACTTACTCATAAGTAGATCTTAGATGTAAAGCAAAGGATAACCAGCCAATAGACTACAACCCCAGAGAAGCTAAGTAACAAGGAGGACCCTAAAAGCAACATGCATGGGTCATAATAGGAAGGAGAAATAGATACGATCTTTTTGGTAAACTGAGTGTTGGGGTTACGGAATATGGGAGGGGAAAGAGGATGAGAACATGAGGGAACAGGGTGGTCAAGTTGGGGGAGGGAAGGAGAGGGAGAGCAATGAAAGAGATATCTTGATAGAAGGAGCCATTTTGGGGTTAGAAAGAAATTCCCAGGAATGCACAAGGATGACTCTGGCTAAGACTCCTAGCAATAGTGGTGAGGGTGTCTGAACTGGCCCTCCGCTGTAATCAGATTGATGACTACCCTCACTGTCATTATAGAACCTTCATCCTGAACCTGATAGAAGCAGATATAGAGATCTACAGCCAAGCACTGGACCTGGCTCCTGGAGTCTAGTGAAAGAGGGGGATGAGGGATTACATGAGCAAGGTGGGTCAAGATCAATATGGGGAAACCCACAGAAACAGCTGACCCAAGCTAGTGGGAGCTCATGGACTCTGAACTGACAACTGGGGAGCCTGCTTGGGACCAAACTAGTACCTCTGAATGTGGGTGACATTTGTGTGGCTTGGTCTGTTTGTGGAGGCCCTGGCAGTGGGACCAGGATTTATCCTGGGTACAAGCTGGTCTCTAAGCTTACTCAGTTCCTGTGGCTTCTCTCAGGTCTTCCAACCATGCTCCATAAATCTGTCCAGGTCAGAGGATTCCCTTCGCCAGCTTCTCCTTCCTATATAACCCTGCCATTTGATCCATACACCCCTCTTGACCTCTCCTCTTTACTCTTTTCTCTTCTCTTCCTTTCCCTTCATTTCTTTTCCCTTCCCTTCCCTTCCCTTTTCTTCTCTTCCTCTCTTGCTCTCCTCTCCCCACTCCCCTCTGCTCTCAAAGCTCAGTTCAGTCTACTACTTCCTGTTCCTGCTGTGGACTCTTCCAGGTGCCTTTGACTGTTCACCCCTCATGCCCACAATAAGAACCTTCCCCTCAGCCATACCTTGAAGAAGCCATGTCCTCGCTTTATATAATTTTGTCTTACCATAACTGGGTCTGTAGGTCCTTTCCCTACTCAGTACAGAATACATATGGCTAACCAGTTCAGAGAACCACCTAGAAATTTCAATAGATGGATAATGACTACCACAGTCAGCTTATATTCCAAAGGACCCTTCTCCTCTCCTAGAGCAAGTGTGCTCTCTGAAGGGTCACTCATTCAGGCTGAGCTCTAAGGGCTGTGACAAGCTCAGATCTTTCTCAGCATTGGATGGTGTGTTTTCATCTCTATGTTGAAATTAAGAAAACCCATGGTATGTCAACGTGGCATCTAGATCATATAGATCTTGTCTGGAACATCACCACTCCACTCCCCCTTAATTGGGTATGGAGAATATGAACTAACTTAATAACTAGCATCCAAGGACTGTGGTTTCCAGAGTCCAGGCTTTAACCTATTCATGCCAAAGGACTAGCAGGACAGCTGGTCATCAGTTATTTCAAAGCTCCATCTGGAGACACTAAATCTCATGGTCCTGGCTTTAAACTGAGTAAAAACTTTACCAAAACCTCTATCATCCATCTTACCCACCCTTTCACTCTGCAGCTTCAGACATGGGCTCAGATAATTCCCTCTTACCAGAAACAAAGTAAAGTGTTGTCCAAACCCACAGGAGGCCAGTCCAAAGTCTGATGTAGCACAATCCCAAGCCTGAGATCAGGAATAGTGGAAAGATCCCTTGCCAGTTGTGTGCTTCTCTGATGGCAGGGAAGTGAGCAGAGACAAGCAATAGGGATCAGGAAAAAAACCAACTGGTACTGGAACTCCCCAACTCCCATCCCCACCCTCTTCACCCTCAACCCCACCCCAACCCCTACACATATCACACACACACACACACACACACACTCAGATTACCCAACCCAGAGTGGAGCAATTATTGTGCATTGAGTTCCTGGTAGCTTAGAGTCAGGAAAAGGGCACACTAGCTCTTTCAGGCTCAAGGAAGGATCATATCCTGTTCGTTCAACTTACTTACTGGGGACAGAAGATACCAGGCAACTATTCAAGACCACAGGAACTAGGAGTGACTCTCAGGACCAGAAAACCCAGGAGAAATAGGATCTGATGCCCAGTTCAATGAGCAAACAGGACAGATGGCAAGTTCCTGAGCTCAGAGTTCGAGGCCTAGGTCAAACTCAGAGCAGAGACCACCTCTGGAAGTCCTCGGTTCCTCTGCACTGACCTAACTTTTCCTTCCACTGCCTGTAATCAGTCAGTGGCAATAGAAGGTGGAGAGGCCAGCTGAAAGGAGACTTGCCCGCATGTCAGAACATCTGGCCTCATCACATAAAGTCCACTCTCAGAGAAGCCCATTGTTTATTCAGAGCACCTTCCCACAACCCACAAAAAAAGGAACATCTGGTGAGAGGAGCATCCATAAAGGAACAATTGTCTCGGTCAAGCTGGAGGTGGGGAAAAGAAAGAAGTATCTGCTCCCCATGATCACTTCTGGGACTTGATGCCAACAGCCTCGCCCTGAGCTTTTCCCTCAAAATTAAACTTTCTTTTATTTTTTTTTTATTTTATTTATTTATTTATTTATTTTTGGTTTTTCAAGACAGGGTTTCTCTGTGGCTTTGGAGCCTGTCCTGGATTAGCTCTGTAGACCAGGCTGGTCTCGAACTCACAGAAATCCGCCTGCTTCTGCCTCCCGAGTGCTGGGATTAAAGGCGTGCGCCACCACCTAAAAAATTGTTTTTATTTTGAAGATTTCTCAATATTGAATGAATAATTTACATTATGTTTTCTGAGAAAGAGCAAGATAATATAAAGCAGGTTTCAACTTTGGCCATTAAGTATATCTATTGAGAAATTCTTTTTATCTTCTTTTGTTTCTAATCTTCAATTTTTTAATTTTTATTCTTTTTATTGTGCTATATATTTTTCTCTGCTCTCCTCCCTTCCTCTCCCCTCACCTTCTACCCTCTCCCATGGTCCCATGCTCCCAATTTACTTAGAAGATCTTGTCTTTTTCTACTTCCCATGTAGATTATATCCATGTATGTCTCCCTTAGTGTCCTCATTGTTGTCTAGGTTCTCTGGGATTGTGAATTGTAGGCTTGTTTTTCTTTTCTTTATATCTAAAAGCTACTGTGAGTGAGTACATATGATATATGTCTTTCTGGGGTTACCTCACTCAATACGATGTTTTTTTAGATCCATCCATTTGCCCACAAATTTCAAGATGTAATTTTTTTCTGCTGAGCATCCTTTGCATATACACCCAAAAGTAGCATTGCTGAGTCTTGAGAAAGGTTGTTTCCTAATAGTCTGAGAAATTTTCATACTGATATCCAAAGGGGGTATAACAGTTTTCACTCCCACCAGCATTGGAGGAGTGTTTCCTTTACTCCACATAATCCCTAGCATAAGTTGTCATCAGTGTATTTTATCTGGGCCATTCTTTTTTTTAACTGTTAGGAATTTATTTATTGGCCCTTTTGTCTGCAGGATCCTTGGACTATAAGGCATTCCTGTTTCTATTCTGAGAAGTTCCATCTAGACAGGGTCCTTGGACTACCAGGAGTCCCAGTTTTGGTACTGAAGAGTTCCATCCAGACTAGAACAGTTCCTGCACCTGCACTGAGGAGATCCACCCAGAGAGGCAGTCGCATCGAAGACTGGATCAAGACACCAAGACTCTCCTGGTTGCATTTGAAGGAAGAGATGGGCAGGCACCAATGTGAGAATTCCTCCAACAACCTGAAAGGCAACATGACATCACCAGAATCCAGGGATCACGCAACAAGAAGAATTGAACACCCTACTCCAGATAAAATAGAAGAAATGGACTTTAAACAGAACTTTATGAAAATAATAGAGGAACTTAAACAGGAAGTAAAAACTGTTGTAAAGAAATGGAGATAACAAAAAAATGGTAGAGGAAATGGATAAATCTCTCAAAGATTCCCCAGAAAACCAAGAAAAAGTAATCAAACAGGTAATGGAAACAGTTCAAGACTTGAAAAATGAAATGGAGGTAATGAAGAAAACACAAAACAAGGGAAGGCTGGAATAGAAAATTTGGGTAAATGAACAGGAACTTCAGAGACAAGTATTACCAACAGAATACAAGAGATAGAAGAAAGAATCTCAGACACTGAAGATACTATAGAGGAAATAAACTCACTGATTAAAGAACAAAACAACTCCAAAAAATTCTTAACACAAAACATACAGGAAATCTGGGACACCATGAAAAGAGCAAACCTAAGAATAATAGGGGTAGAAGAAGGAGAAGATTTACAGCTCAAAGGCCCAGAAAATATATTCAAAAAAATTATAGAAGAAAACTTTCCCAAACTAAAGAAGGATATTCCTATGAAGGTACAAGAAGTATACACAACACCAACTAGACTGGATCAAAAAAATCCCCTCATCATATAATAATCAAAACTCAAAACATACAGAATAAAGAACAAATATTAAGAGCTGCAAGGGAAAGAGGTCAAATAACATATCAAGGTAAACTTATCAGAAATACACCTGACTTCTCAATGGAAACCATGAAAGCCAGAAGATCTTGGATAGATTGCTGCAGACACTAAGATACCATGGATGCAAGGCCAGATTACTATACCCAGCAAAGCTTGCATTCATCATTGATGGAGAAAACAAGATATTCCAGGACAAAAACGGATTTAAACAATGCGTAGCCACAAACCCAGCCTTATAGAAAATACTAAAAGGAAAATCACAAACCAAGGAAGCCAACAACACCCATAAAAACACAAGCATCTGACAACACTCCACCAGCACAACTCCAAGAAGGGAAACACATAAACACTACCACCAGAAAAAAAATAACTGGAGTTAACAACCATTGGTCATTAATATCAGTTAACATCAATGGAATCAATTCACCTATACAAAGGCACAGGTTAAAGCCTGGGATAAAACCGGACTCTCTGAACATAGCGGACAATGAGGACTACTGAGAACTCAAGAACAATGGCAATGGGTTTCTGATCCTACTGCATGCACTGGCTTTGTGGGAGCCTAGGCAGTTTGGATGCTCAACTTACTAGACCTGGATGGAGGTGGGGGTTCCTTGGACTTCCCACAGGACAGGGAACCCTGATTGCTTTTCGGGCTGGGGGGGAGACTTAATTGGGGGAGGGGGAGGGAAATGGGAGGCGGTGGCGGGGAAGAGACAGAAATCTTTAATAAATAAATAAATTAAAAAAAAAAACAAAAAAAACAAAAAAAAACAAAAAAAGAGAATGGATAAGAAATCAGGATAGAACATTCTGCTGCTTATAAGAAACACACCTCAAACTCAAAGACAGACATCTACTCAGAGTAAAGGGTTGGGAAAAAGTTTTCCAATCAAATAGACCAAAGAAATAAGTGGGTGTGGCTATACTAATATCTAACAAAATTGATTTCAAACTAAAAATCAATCAGAAGAGATGGAGATGGACACTTTATACTTATAACAGGAACAATTCATCAGGAGGAAGTCTCAATCCTGAATATCTATGCCCCTAATATAAAAGCACCCACATATGTAAAAGAAACATTACTAGAACTCAAAGCACACATCAAACCTCACACTCTAATAGTTGGAGATATCAACACTCATCTCTCACCAATGGTCAGATCAAGCAGACAGAAACTTAACAGGGAAATAAGAGAACTAACAGATGTAATGAACCAAATGGACCTAACAGACATCTATAGAACATTTCAATCAAACAGAAAATGTTGTAATAGGAGCGGCAGGGCTGCATCCCCAGCACCACGGCTGCCTGCTTGCTTATGCCCGAAATAACAACACACAAATTGTATTTATTTAAACACTGCTTGGCCCATTTCTATCTAGCCTCTTCTAGGCTAATTCTCACATATTAATTTAGCCCATTTCTAATCATCTGTGTAGCACCGCTAGGTGCACTTACCAGGAAGATTCTAGCCTACGTTCATCCTGGGTCGGAGCTTCATTGCATCTGCTCGGGAGAGAGGAGCATGGCGTCTCTCTGAGCTCACTTCCTCTTCCTCTCAGCGTTCTGTTCTGTTTACTCCTCCCACCTATGTTTTAACCTATGGGGCCAAGCAGTTTCTTTATTACTTAACCAATGACCTTCCTCCATCAAGAGAAGAATATACCTTCTTCTCAGCATCTCATGGAACCTTCTCAAAAATTGATCACATAATTGGTAACAAAGCAAACTTCAAAAGATACAAAAAAATTGTAGTAACCACCTGTGTACTATCGGATCACCATGGAATAAAGTTAGAATTCAACAACAGTTCTCCCCCAGAAAGCCTACAAACTCATGGAAACTGAACAGTCAACTACCGAACCATCCCCGGGTCAAGGAAGAAATAAAGAAAGAAATTAAAGTCTTCCTTGAATTCAACGAAAATAAAGACACAACATACCAAACCTATGGGACACTATGAAATCAGTGCTAAGAGGAAAGTTCATAGCACTAAGTAACCACATAAGGAAAACAGAGAAAGCACACATTACAGACTTAACAGCACACCTGAAAACTCTAGAAAAAAGAGAAGCAGATTCACCCAGGAGGAGTAGAAGACTGGAAATAATCAAACTGAGGCCGGAAATCAACAAAATAGAAACACAGAAAACAATTCAAAGAATCAACTAAGCAAAAAGCTGGTTCCTGGAGAAAATCAACAAGATTGACAAACCCCTATCCAAACTAATCAAACAACAGAGAGAGAACACACAAATTAACAAGATCAGAAATGAAAAGGGGGACATAACCACAGACACAGAAGAAATTCAGAGAATCATTAGACCTTACTTCAAAAGGCTGTATGCCACAAAATTGGGAAATGTGAAGGAAATGGACACTTTTTTAGATAAATACCATATACCAAAATTAAGTCAACACCAGATGAGCAGTTTAAATAGACATGTAAATCACAAAGAAATAGAAGCTGTCATCAGAAACTTCCCTACCAAAAAAAAAAGCCCTGGACCAGATGGTTTCAATGCAGAATTCTACCAGAACTTCCAGAAAGAGTCAATACCTATAATCCTTAATATGTTTCACAAAATAGAAACAGAAGTCATTGCCTAATTTTTGATGAAGCTACAGTTATACCCTGATACCAAAACCACACAACAACTTAACCAAGAAAGAGAATTACAGACCAATCTCCTCACGAACATCTATGCAAAAATTCTTAATAAAATACTGGCAAACCAAATCCAAGAACACGTCCAAAACATTATACATCAAGTATAATCAAGTATAATTATACATGAAGTAGGCTTCATCCTAGAGAGGTAGGAATGATTAAACATACGAAAAACTATCAATGTGATCCATCATATAAATAAATTGAAGAAAAAACCATATGATCATTTCATTAGATGCTGAAAAAGCATTTGACAAAATTCAACAACCCTTTATGATAAAGGCCTTGGAGATATTAGGGATACAAAGTTCATTCCTAAATATAATATAAGCAATATACATCAAGTCAACTGCTAACATTAAATTAAATGGCGAAAAACTCAAAGCCATCTCACTAAAATCAGGAACAAGACAAGGCTGTCCACTCTCTCCATACCTCTCCAATAATGTTTGAAGTTCTAGCAATAGCAATAAGACAGCATAAGGAGATCAACAGGAGTCGAATTGGAAAGGAAGAAGTCAAACTTTCATTATTTGCAGATGATATGATAGTGTACATAAGTGACCCCAAAAACTCTACCAAAGAACTCCTACAGCTGAAAAACACCTTCATTAATGTGGCAGGATGCAAGATCAACTCCAAAAAATCAGTTGCCCTCCTATACACAAAGAACAAAGAAGCAGAGATGGAAATCAGAGAAACATCACCTTTCACGATAGCCACAGATAGCATAAAGTATCCTGGGGACCAAGGAAGTGAAAGATCTATTTGACAAGAACTTTAGGTCTTTGAAGAAAGAAATTGAAGAGGATAGCAGAAAATGGAAGGATCTCCCATGCTCTTAGATTGCAAGGATCTGCATAGTAAAAATGGCAATTCTACCAAAACCAATCTATAGATTCAATGCAATCCCCATCAAAATCCCAGAAAAATTCTTCAAAGACCTTGAGAGAACAATAATCAACTTTTTTTTATTTATTTATTAAGGATTTCTGCCTCCTCCCCGCAACCGCCTCCCATTTCCCTCCCCCTCCCCCAATCAAGTCACCCTCCCTCATCTGCTCTAAGAGCAATAAGGGTTCCCTGACCTGTGGGAAGCCCAAGGACCGCCCACCTCTATCCAGGTCTCCTAAGGTGAGCATCCAAACTGCCTAGGCTCCCCCAAAGCCAGTACGTGCAGTAGGATCAAAAACCCACTGCGATTGTTCTTGAGTTCTCAGTATTCCTCATTGTCCTCTATGTTCAGCTAGTCCGGATTTGTCCCATGCTTTTTCAGACCCAGGCCAGCTGGCCTTGGTGAGTTCCCGATAGAACATCCCCATTGTCTCAGTGTGTGGGTGCACCCCTCACGGTCCTGAGTTCCTTGCTCGTGCTCCGTCTCCTTCTGCTCCTGATTTGGACCTTGAGATTTCTGTCCCGTGCTCCTCTGTCTCTGTCTCCTTTCATCGCCTGATGAAGGTTAATATTCATGAGGATGCCTATGTGTTTGTCTTTGGGTTCACCTTCTTACTTAGCTTCTCTAGGAACATGCATTATAAGCCCAATGTCCTTTATTTATGGCTAGAAACCAAATATGAGTGAGTACATCCCATGTTCCTCTTTTTGGGTCTGGCTTACCTCACTCAGGATAGTGTTTTCTATTTCCATCCATTTGTATGCAAAATTCAAGAAGTCCTTGTTTTTTACTGCTGAGTAATACTCTAATATGTATATATTCCATACTTTCTTCATCCATTCTTCCGTTGAAGGGCATCTAGGTTGTTTCCAGGTTTTGGCTATTACAAACAATGCTGCCATGAACATAGTTGAGCATATACTTTTGTTGTATGATAGGGCCTCTCTTGGGTATATTCCCAAGAGTGGTATTGCTGGATCCAGGGGTAGGTTGATTCCGAATTTCCTGAGAAACCGAAACACTGCTTTCCAGAGTGGTTGCACAAGTTTGCATTCCCACCAGCAATGGGTGAGTGTCCCCCTTTTTCCACAACCTCTCCAGCAAAGGCTATCATTGGTGTTTTTTATTTTAGCCATTCTGACAGGTGTAAGATGGTATCTTAAAGTTGTCTTGATTTGCATTTCCCTGATCGCTAGGGAAGTTGAGCATGACCTTAAGTGTCTTTTGGCCATTTGAAGTTCTTCTGTTGAGAATTCTCTGTTCAGCTCAGTGCCCCATTTTATAATAACAATAATCAACTTTATATGGAAAAACACAAAACCCAGGATAGCCGAAACAATTCTATTTAATAAAAGTACTCCCAGAGGCATTATTATCGCTGACTTCAAACGCTATTACAGAGCTACAGTAATGAAAACTGCTTGGTATTGGCATAAAAACAGAGGTGTTGACCAATGGAATCAAATCAAAGACCCATATATTAATCCACAAACCTATGAACACCTGATTTTCGACAAAGGAGCTAAAATTATACAATGGAAGAAAGAAGGCATCTTTAAGAAATGGTGCTGGCATAACTCGATGTCAACCTGTAGAAGAATGAAAATAGATCCATATCTATCACCAAGCACAAAACTCAAGTCAAAATGGATTAACAACCTCAATATCAGTGTGAACACACTGAACCTGTTAGAAGAGAAAGTGGGAAGTAGCCTGCAATACATGGGCACAGGAGACCACTTCCTATGTAGAACCACAGTAGCACAGACAATAAGGGCAACAATGAATAAATGGGACCTCCTGAAACTGAGAAGCTTCTGTAAATCAAAGGACACTGTCATTAAGACAAAAAGGCAACCTACTGATTGGGAGAACATCTTTACCAACCCTGCATCAGACAAAGGTCTGATCTCCAAAATATATAAAGTACTCAAGAAACTAGACATTGAAACTCTAATTAACCCAATTAAAAAATGGGGCACTGAACTGAACAGAGAATGCTCAACAGAAGAAATTCAAATGGCCAAAAGGCACTTAAGGTCAAGCTCAACCTCCTTAGCCATCAGTGAAATGCAAATCAAAACAACTTTGAGATACCATCTTACACCTGTCAGAATAGCTAAAATCAAAAACACCAATGATAGCCTATGGTGGAGAGGATGTAGAGTAAGGGGAACACTCATCCATTGTTGGTGGGAATGCAAACTTGTGCAACCACTTTGGAAATCAGTGTGGCAGTTTCTCAGGAAACTGGGAGTCAACCTACCCCAGGATCCAGTAATCCTACTCTTGGGAATATACCCAAGAGATGCCCAATAATACTACAAAAGCATTTGTTCAACTATATTCATAGCAGCACTATTTGTAATAGCCAGAACCTGGAAATAACCTAGGTGCCCCTCAATAGAAGAATGCATAAAGAAAGTGTGGAATATATACACTTTAGAGTTTTATTCATCAGTAAAAAATGATGATATCTTGTATTTTGCGTGCAAATGGATGGAAATAGAAAACACTTTACTGAGTGAGATAACCCAAACCCAAAAAGATGAATATGGTATGTACTCACTCATAAGTGGATTCTAGCCATAAATAAAGGACATTGAGCCTATAATTTATGATCCTAGAGAAGCTAAATAAGAAGGTGAACCCCCAAAAAAGCATATAGTTATCCTCCTGGATATTAGAATTAGACAAGATTGCCAGGCAAAAGTTGGATGCACGGGGGTGAGGGTGGGATGGGTGTAAGGGGAAGGAGGAGAGAGAAGGGAGAAGGGGAGGTTTGGGGTGAGCTTGGGGTAATCAGATGGTTGGGATGGAGGAAGGGTGGATATGGGAGCAGGGAAAATAGATATCTTAATTAAGGGAGCCTTTTTAGGGTTGGCAAGAGACTTGACTCTAGAGGTGTTCCCAGGTCCAAGGAGATGTCCCCAGCTTTTTCGTTTGGCAGCAGAGGAGAGGGTACCTGAACTGGCCTTGTCCCATAACCACACTGATGAATATCTTGCATATCACCATAGAACCTTCGTCCGGCGATGGATGGAAATAGAGACAGATACCCACAGTGGAGCACTGGACTGAGCTCCCAAGGTCCAAATGAGGAGCAGAAGAAGGGAGAACATGAACAAGGAAGTCAGGACCACGAGGGGTGTATCCACCCACTGAGATGGTGGGGCTGACCTAATGGGAGCCCACCAAGGCCAGCTGGACTTGAACTGATGGAACATGTGATCAAACGGGACTCTCTGAATGTGGCTGTCAACGAGTGCTGACTGAGAAGCCAAGAACAATGGCACTGGGTTTTGATTCTACTGCATGAACTGGCTTTGTGGGAGCCTGGTTTGTTTGGATGCTCACCTTCCTAGACCTGGATGGAGGGGGGAGGACCTTGGACTTTTCACAAGGCAGGGAACCCTGACTGCTCTTAGCACTGGAATTGGAAGGGAAGGGGGAGTGGAGGAGGAGGTGGAAATTTTTAATAAATAAATAATGATAATAAAATAAATAAAATAACTTATTTATTTTGGGTTTACTTATTTTTTTAAAAAAAATCAATCCAAATACCCACTCCCTCCCCTCCTTCCATTCCCTCCACACACCTCCCACCCCACCCCACCTCTAATCCTAAGAGAGGGTAAGGCACTTTGCTTTGTGGAAAGTCCAAGGCCCTCTTTACTTCATCTAGACTGAGCAAAATATACATCCAAAGAGAACAGGATCCCAAAACCCAGTACTTGCAGTAGAGATAAATCCCAGTGCCACTGCCAGTGGCCCTTCAGTCTACCCCGGGCATGCAACTGTCAACCACATTTAGAGGTAATAGTTTGGTCCTGTGCTTGTCCCGCTGCAGTTGGCAAGCTGCCATTAGCTCAGGGAATCTGGGCCATTCTTAAAGGTGTAAGATGAAATCTCAGAGTTGTTTTGATTTGCATTTCTCTGAAGACTAATGATATTGAGCATTTACTTAAGTGTCTTTCAGCCATTTTAGATTCTTCTGTTGAGAGTTCTCTGTTTAGGTCTACCCCGTTTTTTTTTTATTTTTATTGAGCTCTACATTTTTCTCTGCTCCCCTCCCTGCCTCTCCCCTCCTCCCTTCAGCCCTCCCCCAAGGTCCCATGTTCCCAATTTACTCAGGATATCTTGTCTTTTTCTACTTTCCATGTAGATTAGATCTATGTAAGTCTCTCTTAGTTTTCTCATTATTATCTAACTTTTCTAGGACTGGTTTGTGGGCTGGTTTTCTTTGCTTTATGTTTAAAAATCACATATGAGTGAGTACATGTGAAAATTATCTTTCTCTGTCTGTGTTATCTCACTCAAAATAATGTTTTCAAGCTCCATCCATTTTCCTGCAAAATTCAGGATGTTGTTATTTTTTTCTGCTGTGTAGTACTCCATTGGGTAAATGTACCACATTTTCCTTATCCATTCTTCAATTGAGGGGCATTTAGGTTGTTTCCATGTTTGGGCTATGACAAACAAAGCTGCTATGAACATAGTTGAGCATATGACCTTTTGGCACAATTGAGCATCCTTTGGATATATAATCAAAAGTGGTATTACTGGGTCTTGAGAGAAGTTGTTTCCTAATTTTCTGAGAAATAACCACACTGACATCCAAAGAGGTTGTACCACCTTGCATTCCCACCAGCAATACAGAAGTGTTCCCCTTTCTCCACATCCTCTCCAGCATAAGTTGTCATCAGTGTTTTTGATCTTTGCCATTCTTACAGGTATAAGATGGAATCTCAGAGTTCTTTTGATTTGCATTTCTCTGATGACTAAGGATGTTGAACATTTCTTCAAGTGTCTTTCAGTCATTTTAGATTCTTCTGTTGAGAGTTCTCTGTTTAGCTCTGTACTCCATATTTTTATTGAATTATTTGTTCTTTTGATGACCAATTTCTGGAGTTCTTTGTGTATTTTGGAGATCAGCCCTCTGTCTTATGTGGGGTTAGTGAAGATCTTTTCCATTCCACTGGACATGTCTGTCAGACAGAAAATTAGCAGAAAAATAAGGGAATTAACAGATGTTATGACTCAAATGGACTTAACTAACATCTATATACTTACTTTTTTAACTTGCCTTTTAGATTGAGAAAGAGACAACAAAAACTGAAGGTAATGGAGAACAGACCCATGCATAATCACTGCTTAAGACAAACATCTCTTTGAAGACTAATTTGCATATTACTCACAACATTTATTAGAGGAGAAACACTGAAAAAAATGGGGCAGATAGATGGAGCACAGAAGAGACTGATGGATGACTGGCAGGCAGGTAAACAGACAGGTTTGTTTTTCTTGTTGGTTTCAGTTCCAAAGATTGAGCTAAAGCCTCCCACATGTCAGGGAAATCTCTACCACTAAGCTATATTCCTTGCCCAAAGCTATAATTTAACAAAAAAACCTTCATTATACAGGAATGGGCAAGCTGAGTAGTGGTGGCAATGGTGGTGGTAGTACACACCTTTAATCCCAGCACTTGAGAAATGGAGGGAGAGACAGCTAATCTTTGTTTGAGGCCAGCCTGGTCTACACAGAGAAACCCTGAAAGAAAGAAGAAGAAGAAGAAGAAGGAGGAGGAGGAGGAGGAGGAGGAAGGAAGAAGGATGAAGAAGAAGGAGGAGGAAGAGAAAGGAGAAGGTGAGGAGGAGAAGAGGAGCAGGAGGAGGAAGAGAATGAGGAAGAGGAAAAAAGAAAGAAAACAAAAGAAAGAAGTAAAGAACATAAAAGACAAAAAGAAAGAAAACAGAAGGCAAAAGAGAAAGGAAGAAAAGAATGGGCATTAAGTGTGTAAAGAATTCAGCCATGCAACTAAGAATTCTCTACATTCAGAAAATAGACAAGAACAACCACTGGGCACCCCAGCATTGACTGGAGCAAGAACCTTCACCAGACTCCACCTCATTAAAACTTACTTTCCCATCCCTTTGACCCAGAACAGAAATAGTAAATGAAGGAGAAACAAACATAGGAGGCGATGCTATATACACATAGGAACAAAAAAAGTTTTTTTATATAAATTGTTTGAACAAATAGAAAAGTGAAAAAGAAATCTATAGCAGCTTTCTTCTGGCTTAGTTCCCATTATTTGAAAGTTGGCTCTGTCCCATAAATTAGAAACCTGTGAACTGAAATGAGATGAGGGGGCACAAATGCTGTATTTTCTGTGTTTTCCCTTGATGGGTGCACACACTCATCATCACCAACATCATCATCATCACCATCATCACCATCATAACCATCATCATCATCGTCATCATCACCATCACCATCATCATCATCATCATCATCACCATCATCACCATCACCATCATCATCATCATCATCATCACCATCATAACCTCATCATCATCATCATCACCATCATCACCATCATCACCATCATCACCATCATCACCATCACCATCATTACCATCACCATCATCATCACCATCATCATCATCACCATCATCACCATCATCGTCATCACCACCATCATCATCATCATATCACAGCTTTCCCCTACCCACTCACCCCCCCCAAAGAAAATGCTGATTACCAAGCCCCAGGCACTCCCAGAACTTAGAAATAACCAGAAGAACTGCCCCCAGGAAGTCAGCCTATGGCTGTCACCCCTGGCTAAGAAGATGGCTTTTTCCTTTCTTGTTCTCAACCCTGGGCCCACACACTGCAGGAGCTGTTGCGGCAGGATGATTCCCCTGATGTTATTTCCTCTAGCTCGGGCTGTTCTTTTGAATCATGCACTGTGTCCATATGATGTGTAGCCCTCATGTATGTGTGTGCTGTTACCCACCCAGAAACACAACTTCCTTCAGCATGTGTATACAAGACTCTGTCAGTGAACCAAGGCTCGAACAAGCTCTGTGACATCCCTGCCTTAATTTTATAGGAAGAAGGAACACATGGTTGCCAGCTTGCCCTGCGGTACTCTCGCCCAGGGGTCCCAGCATTTCCTTACCTTCTTCAGGCTGGAGCTGAGACAGGGGTAGTGCAGGGTTCAGGGGTCCTGCAGGTGCTGTCCAAGCCAGAGTGGTCGCTGACTGGGCAGGCATTTGCAAGTGGGAGGAGAGCAGGGCAATGGGCTCAGGGACTATGATAGGTGCACAGTAGTGGGAAGAGGCACACTTGACTCCCATGGCACACAGCTCAGGTCAGTCAGTGCCTAGGCCCCAGGACCATAGAGCAGCATAACTGTCTGCGAGGTACCCCTCCCAAGTGTGCTGGCCAGAGCATCTTCCCTGGCACAACAATTGCACAGATCCTCTGCAGAGACATACCGGGTTTGCGCTCAGGCCCTCACAGGGGACAGTCAACTTTAAAATTACTCCAGTGCAAGTCAAGTTTTGGGGTCCTGAGTCTCCAAAGTCTCCAAAGACCATGATGCTCCCTTACCAAGAGAGAAAAGATTCTCATAGGAAACATTCCTGCAAGGTTAAAGAACCTCATTGGGAAATGTCCCTGCATCCTAAGCACTGGAGCAATGATGAAGACATGATTCATTTTTCCCATTTTGCAGATGGCAGAAATTGAGGCACAGGAAAGTTAAGAGGCCAGTGCTGGGTAATGCCCTCTGCCACAGGCCAAGAGGAAACAGAATACAAATGTGTTGATAGAACAGAGAGAAAGAATCTAGCTGGAGTGGCAGAAGACACCAGACCCTTCTCAGGACTGAAAAGTGCCCTTTTATTTAGGTACCCTTGTCTACAAAACTTCACAGCATTTTTGTCATTTGAACACAGCTCTAACTCAGGGTTTAACCTGAATCACACAGTGAAAATCTTTGGGAAGCTCTGAAGAAGCCCAGAGCACAGCTCCCATCCCTAGCTTTCTGCCCTTTTCCTTATCCTCCTCTCTCCTTCCCACCTCCCTACTGGCAAAATTATTCCAGATCCCAGACTTTCTTTTCTACCTGTGTCTAACACCTTAGATCTCAGTTTTTAAATTCCTGGAGTCTGGACTCCATCTGTTCCACCTTAGTTGGGTGCCCCCAGACCGGCTGCTATTGTGATCATGAGGATAAGACAGTGCTTCAGAAACAGATTTCAGATTCTCCTGTGTGGGAGAAAAAAAAAGTTTGATGCCACCAAGTCCCTAAGATGAAAATTCTAGAAGCTGATGATTCCTGCTCAAACCCAGCACTTATACCCAGAGCCCAGCCTACTGTCTGCCCACCTCTATCAGAGGCGCTGACCCTTCTTGGATTCTGCTGGGTGCCTCTTTGACACTGTCTTGGCACATGAGCACAGAAGTAACCCCAACCCAAGAGTCCCAAGTCACCATTCTCAAGTCTCTGAGCACTATGTGCCACTATAGCATTCTCTCCTACTACACAGTGTCCCCAACTCCTGAGACAACAAGGCAGGTGAGACCCTACACACTGTATCATTCTAAACAAGGCAGGTGAGACCCTACACACTGTATCATTCTGAAACAAGGCAGGTGAGACCCTAAACACTGTATCATTCTAAGCAAGAGATGGTTTCAGTCCCCAGAACTGTCTTTAAAAATGCTCTAGTCTTAAGTAAGTTACTGGACCTCTCTAACCTAAGTGCCTACACTTCGAAGAAAGGAAAACAAACCCTGTAGGAATGTCTCAATTTCAAATAAGGGACAAATATTTTCAGTACAAAGGTATTCCATACTTTGTGTGGGACTCATTTGTCCTAAACATATTTGCTGCTTATCAGGACATTTGAGAACCCCTTAGGTAGTCATTGATGGTCTGTAATTAGCTTCCTTACAGTTTACCTGGCAATTCCACAGTCGACACATGGTAATTAGTAAGGTAAACCTGAGAGTCAAGCCATCTCCAACATCTGAAATGAGATGTGTGTTCACTGATTCAGTGTAATGGCCGCTTTTTCCTTCAGGGTGCATTAGTAGTAGACAGATTTCATGGACACTTGGCGCTCTAGGGAATTATTAATTGCTTCCCATTTTATATTAAAAACAAAAAGTTACCTTTATGAGGCTACCACAGACAAGCATAAACATGTAGTACTTGACTTCTATCACCAGATGGCAATGCAGGGCGAGAAACTACATTAAAATGACACTTAATGATCTCTATATAGATACATATATACTTAGTAAGTATATCCATGTTTGTGTGTGTGTTCATGACGCTAGAGGACAAAGTTTTATTTCCTCTTTGGTGATAATGTCATTGTTTGAGATAGGCTCTCTCACTCACACAAACCCACCAATTAAACAAGGCTGGGGAGACAGTGAGCCCTAGGATTCCTATTTTTCCAACCCTAGAGTGAGGAATAATGGCATGCCACCACACCTGGTGTGTGTGTGTATGTGTGTGTGTGTGTGTGTGTATGTGTGTGTGTGTGTGTGTGTTGTGTGTGTGGTGGCTTCTGTGGGTGGCAAGTCACACTCACGTTCTCATACTTGCAAGACAAGCCCTTTACCAACTGAGCAATCTCCCCAACACTAAAATTTGATTTCCTAACTTCCTTGGGCTGTTTCCCTCCCTGTCCACGACACATACACATTCTGTTTTAGTCAGCAGCAGCCCAGGGCCCCAGGGATGGTATCAGAAGGTGCTATAGAGAAGTCCAATGGTCATTGAAATATGCTCTCAAAAAAGAATTGTGGAACCCTTCTCTTTGTATCACAGCATGTGCAACATGCAGCCTTTGCCAGAAAAGCAAGCAAATGAGGCCACCTGACTTTGCATTTGAATCCCATAAATCATAAGTTTCTTCCTCGCATCCAGGAAGCCCACATCCTGGGTTTCACTGTAGTGACACAAGCTGGTTAGGATACTGACATTCCTAGCATGTGTCATGGTTAAATACATGCTTAGTAGAAAAGGAGTGAATGAGTGATTGCCAAGGACAAATGTTTCATGTTTGTCTGTGAAATGACATTTCAGGGAACCAATAACAGATAGTGATGTGAAGCCCTTTGTGAGGAAAGATGACTGAGCTATAATAATCGTCTGACATCTGGATCTGTCTCTGTGGAGAAAACCTGCCACTGCACTCCCATCATTGTAGAACAACTAATAACAGATCCAGAGACAGATAATGGGGTTCAAGCAGAGAAATCAGAGAAGCAAAGCAGTCACATCACTAGAGAGTTCTTTCCTCTAGAATCTTCAGACTAAAAAAGAGCAGGCTCATGTCTCATCCCATCTTATATACCTCTCTAGTTCTGGTGATAAGGGCATGCACAACCACTGCCTGGCCTCTATGAATTATTAGTGTGGCTGCTGGTATTAAAGGTGTGTGCCACCACTGCCTGGCTTGTATGACTGAATAGTGTGACTAACTTTGTACTCTGATCATCAGGCAAGCCTTATTTGTTAGATCATAAACAAAATATCACTGTAAATCACTCCCTGTGACATTTTCTTCCACTCTATCTTAGGTCAGTACATTGAGACTACACACATCAGACGTGGATATGACAGACACAGACCTGCAGAGGAAGCAGTTGCAATGGGTACACATTAAACTGGAGAATATAATGTTACACAGATCTGTTAGATCCACAGAGTCGCCTATGGGCAAGCATTTAATCAGCTGCTATTGGTAGAGGAATGGCCATTGGTAGAGGAATGGTAGCTAGAGTAACAATCTTGCTAATGACTGCAATGTCTCCTCTTCAAATTTCTAGCTTTAAAATAACTTCTATCAGCCGTTCATCCAAAGCTGAAGGTAGCTATTTTCTCCATAGATTCATTCCCTCCTTAAGAAGTAACGCATAAATATCAATCACTCACTCTTAGCTTTCATTCAGTACACATCAAGGTCGTCCAGGCTCCAGCACCATCCATAAGTGCTCCTGAGAACTGTCACAGCAGCCAGTTCTGTTTCTCAAGCCAAGTTATCTCAACATATCTCCATGAGAGTCATCCCAATCATTTGCTACAGGCAAGTCTCCATCCCAGAGTCTATCCCAAGGGGCCATGACCTAAAGCAGAGCCTAAGACCAGACATTGAAGAGAAGGTGGATGAAAGAACAAGGGAGCTAAACTTCAGTCAGGACTGGAGGCATCTACACACACCTATCAACCAATCTCCAAGTTATTTTTCTGGTTACTGAAACAAATGCCTGACAAAAATCATCTTAAGGTAGAAGGATATGTCACTCACGTTTTGAGGGATATAGTCTATCATAGCAAGGATGGCATGGGAGTAGGGAAGCCTGAACGGAGATAAAACTGTGTCCCCAATCAGGAAGCAAAGAGAGATAAACGCCAGGACTAGTTTCCCTTTCTCTATATTCAGTTTTTGATTCAGATCTGGATCCCCAGGCCATGGGATGGAGCCAGCTGCAGGCAGGGAGGGTCTTCCCTCAGTTAAAGTCTCTGGAAGTGTCATCTCTGACACTTGAAGAGATGGGTCTCCAAAAACCAGCCACAATGACAATGAAGAATAACCCTCACACCTAGCTAGTGAAACAGAGCTGGGTACAAGTGTGCTGACCTGTAACACCCGATTTTGTGTTACACCCTTGGTACAGTTCGCGCACCACTGTACCATATGCGAGTCGGGCAAGGGCCTGGAGATTGAAAGAACACACAAAGAGACCTGGGTCATTCGAGAGGAGATCAGCCGAATGCAGTTTATTCAAACTTGGGGAAATCCTTATGTACCTAACTGCTGCACAAGGATTTCTGCCCAGGCAGGTGGGAAATTACCATACCAACAATGGAGTCAATGCCCTACAGCTAATCACCAGGCAGGGCAGAGGGAGCACAGGAACAAACAGAATGCTTTAGTTAGCTGACCAGAAACTGTACTCAAGATGCAACCCAGAAACAAGGGTAGACCCGGGCCCTACACTGACCATTTTTTGTTTTTCAGTTAGTATCCATAGAGAAAATGCAATGAACCTTAGAAACCCAGGGGCCTGGATAGATGGCTCAGTGGGTAACAGCACTAGCTGCTCTGCCTGAAAATTCCAGATCAAGGCTGAGCTCCTGCAAGGTGGCTCATAGCTGTCTGTAACTGAAGTTCCGGAAGATCTCTCACCCTCTTCTGGCCTCTGTGGGCAGTGCATGCATGTGGTGCACAGACATGTTGGCAAAGTGCCAACACATATAAAATAAAAAATACATAAATCTTTTTTTAAAAAACTGATGATATGAGTTTTCTTCCAGAACCTACAACAATTCATGCACCATGGCATGTGTGTATCTGCCACCCTCCACATAATAATGTCATGTTTATTACAATGTTTTTCACTTAATGACATTCTAACTCATTTGGCAACACCACAGAGCAGTAGCGTGGCTATACTGGTGTATTCAGTCTTTGTCAACTGGTATACCCTGAGAACTAAGACCCAGTAGATAGCTTGGTACTGTGGGGCTCTTTGTGTGCTATCTGGGTACTCACCAACAGGTGGCACTGCGGGGCTCTTTGTGTGCTCTCTGGGTATACACCAGCAGGTGGCACTGCAGAGCTCTTTGTGTGCTATCTGGGTACACACCAGCAGGTGGCACTGCAAGGCTCTTTGTGTGCTATCTGGGTACACACCAGCAGGTGGCACTGCAGGGCTCTTTGTGTGCTCTCTGGGTACACACCAGCAGGTGGCACTGCAAGGCTCTTTGTGTGCTCTCTGGGTACACACCAGCAGGTGGCACTACAGGGCTCTTTGTGTGCTCTCTGGGTACACACCAGCAGGTGGCACTGTGGGGCTCTTTGTGTGCTATCTGGGTACACACCAGCAGGTGGCACTGCAAGGCTCTTTGTGTGCTATCTGGGTACACACCAGCAGGTGGCATGGTGGAGTTCTTTGTGTGCTATCTGGGTACACACCAGCAGGTGGCACTGCAGGGCTCTTTGTGTGCTCTCTGGGTACACACCAGCAGGTGGCACTGTGGGGCTCTTTGTGTGCTCTCTGGGTACACACCAGCAGGTGGCACTGTGGGGCTCTTTGTGTGCTATCTGGGTACACACCAGCAGGTGGCACTGTGGGGCTCTTTGTGTGCTATCTGGGTACACACCAGCAGGTGGCACTGCAAGGCTCTTTGTGTGCTATCTGGGTACACACCAGCAGGTGGCACTGCAGGGCTCTTTGTGTGCTCTCTGGGTACACACCAGCAGGTGGCATGGTGGGGTTCTTTGTGTGCTATCTGGGTACACACCAGCAGGTGGCACTGCAAGGCTCTTTGTGTGCTATCTGGGTACACACCAGCAGGTGGCACTGCAGGGCTCTTTGTGTGCTCTCTGGGTACACACCAGCAGATGGCACTACAAGGCTCTTCATGTGCTATCTGGGTACACACCAGCAGGTGGCACTGCAGGGCTCTTTGTGTGCTCTCTGGGTACACACCAGCAGGCGGCACTGTGGGGCTCTTTGTGTGCTCTCTGGGTACACACCAGCAGGTGGCACTGCAGGCTCTTTGTGTGCTATCTGGGTACACACCAGCAGGTGGCACTACAGGGCTCTTTGTGTGCTATCTGGGTACACACCAGCAGGTGGCATGGTGGGGTTCTTTGTGTGCTATCTGGGTATACACCAGCAGGTGGCACTGCAGGGCTCTTTGTGTGCTATCTGGGTACACACCAGCAGGTGGCACTGTGGGGCTCTTTGTGTGCTATCCTGGTACACACCAGCAGGTGGTACTGTGGGGCTCTTTGTGTGCTATCTGGGTACACACCAGCAGGTGGCACTGCAAGGCTCTTTGTGTGCTCTCTGGGTACACACCAGCAGATGGCACTACAGGGCTCTTTGTGTGCTCTCTGGGTACACACCAGCAGGTGGCACTGTGGGGCTCTTTGTGTGCTATCTGGGTACACACCAGCAGGTGGCACTGCAAGGCTCTTTGTGTGCTATCTGGGTACACACCAGCAGGTGGCACTGTGGGGCTCTTTGTGTGCTATCTGGGTATACACCAGCAGGTGGCACTGCAGGGCTCTTTGTGTGCTCTCTGGGTACACACCAGCAGGTGGCACTGCAAGGCTCTTTGTGTGCTATCTGGGTACACACCAGCAGGTGGCACTGCAGGGCTCTTTGTGTGCTCTCTGGGTACACACCAGCAGGTGGCACTGCAGGGCTCTTTGTGTGCTATCTGGGTACACACCAGCAGATGGCACTACAAGGCTCTTCATGTGCTATCTGGGTACACACCAGCAGGTGGCACTGCGGGGCTACCCATCTGCAGTCTCACCTTAGTTCAGCCGTTCCCCTCACTCAGCAGTGTTGGGTCTTTTACCCCTCCCCTTACTGCTAAGTCAGCAGTGGCCTCCTGGTTGGTTATGGGTGTTATTCTACTCTCTTCACTCATCCCATGTGACTCAGTGAAAGCCACATCATTCTTTATGCTCTGCCATCAGCTTCCAGGACTGCACAGCTTTCTGTTCCCCCTAAATGCTGACAAACATCCTTAGAGGCTCTCTTGAGCACTTGTTCTTGGGTTTGGGGAGCACAACGTTGTGGATCGATGCTTAAAAGTAATCCCACACTAGCTCAGAATTGAGAATTAGATGGTTATTTATTTAGGAGTAGACTCACAAATCAAACTCCTCTGTTTGAACAGAGACCAGAAATCGAATCCCGCAACTGGGAAAGAGAGGCCAGAAAACAGGCCAGGTGCCTGCTCTACATCAGCATATATAGAATAAGAGGCCATGCCCCAGTGGACGGGTAACCACTAGCTGTAAGACTTCCTACAGCACCTCCCCCTTGGGTTTAAATACGAGAGTCCTAAGCCTAATACAAAATTATATACAATAAGAACAAATATATCCAATAATTATCCTACCCTAACTAGTTTAAGTCCTGTAGAAATAAATAACTTGGCCAACTCATGAGAGGAAAATAACTACAACTAACTAGTCTTCAACCCCATTGAAGATCTGAGAAGGGCAATTATATTACTTGAGTAAGCAGGAAGTGCAATCAAGCAACTTCCAAAATGTGCAACAAATGACAGAGACAACTGGCTACCTGGGCAATCATCCAAAGTCTCATTTGCAAAGTTGAAGCAACCAACTTTAGCTAAGGCTTAGAATAACTGACAGACCATTTTCAGAGGCAGGAAATTTTTCAAAACTGTGTTACTCTGTCTTGGCAAGATTTGACAGTCCCGCTCATGCATTTCCGGGTATCATGTATCTCATCACTGGTTGAGGCATGGACATTTCTTTGCCCAAAAGCCAGTTTTGCCAAAAAGAAAACAAGCTCCAAGTGGAGTTTCTGCAGTGCTCAACATTCTCTCGGGAATAGATTGGTGCTTCCAGGACCAATTTTGTTTCACTTCAACAGTACCCCAAGTTATTTAAATGCCGTATTCTACAGCTATTTGAAGTGGTTGAATATTACATATCTATGAAGAATATAATCTGTATGTATCCAAAGAACCTGATTAAGCTAACTATACATATGACAAACATAGGTGACTATTGATCTATAATCCTTATATACCTATATAACTTAAAGACTAAGACTTCATTTTAGAATATTATACAATAAACAAATGTGCAACAAATGAGGAAAATGACCTCAAAATGTAGAAAATGTATAAGTATCTTGATCAGAGGTAGAAATGCACATTGCAATATGATAAATATATGTATAAAAATGTTTTAATCAGAGGTAGAAGCATGCATTTGTATAATATTCAATGTAATTTAACTTTGTATCAATATACAAGAATCTATACCAATGTAATTGTCTATAAATAATAACACATGTATTCACTCTATTACTCACTATTATTTGTAGTAATATGAGTAAGCTCACAAAATCTATGATCTGATCCAATTTTCTTTTCCTATTTTTTCAAAGAGATCCCTGCTCCTATAAAATTTCCCTTCCAAACCCCAACCCTATACCAATTATAATAAACCCCTAAATAATGTCGCTAACCCTGAGGACAAACTCTGTTGCAAGAGGGGACGTTACCTTTAGCTGTCATGGGAGGGGCAATGTTCTTTCTATGGGATCCTTTGAATTTAAAATGATGGTTAGACTCCAAGGTTACTGTCTAGTATAATTGCAAATAATCTCTGAGTATTTGGTAGGGTTTTTCTGAGCTTCCTATTTAGAGTTCTGGACAGAACGTTATAAAAAAACTGCACCATGTCAGCTAACCAAGTTAGAGCCATCTCAAGCATCTGGTACCCAAAATAGGTCTTGTAGTAGCACTGTCAGCATCATGACATCATGTCAACCAGGTGGAGTTGTTCTTGTGGGGCCCTATCTTCTTCCTGGAAACTTCACGATACTGTATAAAAATTCATTGTTCATTGTAGAAAACTTAAACATTATTTATATACACATGTACAGACATATATATATTCAATGAAAGGTATGATAGAGACAAAAATAAATATGAAGAAAATTAAAAATATTTTTTAAATTCTTTTTTCTTTCTGTCCCATATCATGGCTCCTGACATAAATCAGAAACTCTGAATTTTTATTTTAACAACATGCTCAGATTTAGAGAGGGACAGAGCCAGTGTCCAACTCCAAAATCAGTTCTATATATTCATAGAACTATCTATATCAATGTATATGTTTTAACATTTGTACTTACAAATCATATTTGATTTTCTTGGTGATTCTTATTGGGTAGTTATTTTTAAATCTGTCATCATTCAAACATCTAGGGTTTCTTAAATTTTTGAAGATGAGTATTTTTCTGCAAAGATAAGAGCAGAACCCTGCCCAAACCTTATGAGGTTTCCTTACCATCTGTATGGTTGTGACCATTATGGATGCGCTATCATTTCTTATTTTCAAGAAGTTTCTAGTTTTCAAACTAAATTTTTATTAATTTTGATGATATCCATAGTTTTTCTTCTTCTGAAAACAAGAGCAAAACCAACATAGCACCTCACCTGGCTTAAATTGTGAAGTCAGCACATCCTTGAAATAAACTGGTTGATTTAATTCAGAAGACTTTTCTATTATCCAGTGTCTCTCTACTGCAGTTGTCCCTTTCTCATTAGTGTTAAGAAAAACTCAAGGTTAATAAAATATTACATAATCTATTTCTGGGGTCATTTTCTACCCATTTCTGTTTATTTAACATATCCTTTATAGTTTGATTTGATCTTTCTATAACAGCTTGACCTGTAGGATTGTGTGGTATATCTGTAATATGCTTAATATGATAATAAGCAAAAAACTGGTTCGTTTTCCTAGAGACGTAGGCTGGACAATTATCTGTCTTTATTTGTGCAGGTATAACCATGATGGCCATAACTTCTAATAAATGTGTGATTACTGAATCAGCCCTTACTGAGCTTAAAGCAGTTGCACATTGAAAACCTAAATAAATGTCAATCGTGTGGTATACATATTTTAATTTTCCAAATTCTTCAAAGTGAAACACATCCATCTGCCAGATTTCATTCATTTGAGGACCCACTGGTTTACTCCCTGCAGGTTATGGTATTTGGTTATAGAAAGAGCAAGTAGGACATCTCTTTATAATCTCCTTTGCTTGTTGCCATGTAATAGAAAACTCTTTCTATAAACCTTTGCTATTGACATGATGCTTTTTATAAAATTCTGAGGCCTGCAGCATGCTTCTAGTCAATAATTTATCATTTTCTGCATTACTTTGTGCTAGAGGTCCTGGCAGACACTTATGGGATCAGATGTGTGTTATGTATATAGGACAAAGCCTATTCCTAATTATGTCTTGCACCTGGATAAATAATGCATCATCTGTTATAAATTCAGCAGTTTCAATACACAAGTTAACTCTTCCTGCATATTATAAATCAGTAACTATATTGAGAGGTTCTTTAAAATCCCTTAGCACCATGAGAATAGCTTCTGTTCAGAAGGCAGAATTATAAAGGCTTTGTTCCACCTTACTTAATTCTTCTGGTGTGTATTTTGCCTTCCCTGATTTGTCTGCATCAGTACAAAATGCATGGACTCCAGTTATTGGAACATTATGTACAATTCAAGGAAGAATTCAAGAAGTTCTCTTTATGACGTTAAGTCTATCAGTTTGGGGATAATTACCATTAAATTCTTCTAAAACATTAGCACAAGCTCTTTGACATGGTTCATTGTCTTCCCATAATTTTTTTTATTTCATCAGTAGTGAAAGGCACTATAATCTCTGCTGGGTCTATACCTGCTAGTTGACAAAGTCTCGATTTAAATTTTATAATTAATTCAGAGACACTTTTTACATATTTTTTAAAGTATGTAATATCATCCTTCTGCATCAAAATTCCTGCAGGAGAAATTCCGGAAGGCAATATAACTAGATTACAATTAAGATTTGGATTAACCCTATCCACATGTGCCTCCTTTAATTTCTCCTCAACAATTGTCAATTCCTTTTCTCCTTCATCTGATAAGTCTCTGGGACTATTCAAGTCTTTATCACCATTTAAGGTTTTAATGTTTAAATGAATTATTAGATCGGGTGTTATCCCAATAGCTGGTCATAGACTGGAAATGTCTCCTAACAATCTTGTTGAAAGTCATTAACAGTCTTCAACTAGTCTCTCCTAATTTGTGCCTTTTGTGTCCTAACTTTCTGCAAACCTATTTTATAACCTAGGTAATTGACAGAATCTCCTCTCTGTATTTTTTCAGGATCAATTTGCAATCTCCATTTTGGCAAAACTTTCTTTTTGTCTTCAAACATTCTTTATAAAGTATTTATATTTGTATCAGATAGCAAAATGTCATCCATGTAATGATAAATTATAGATTTAGGAAATTGCTTACATGTTATTTCCAATGGCTGATTTACAAGTATTGGCACAGCGTAGGGCTATTAAGCATTCCCTGTGGGTGGGTAATCCATTTGTATCTCCTAGTAGGCTGAGAATTATTATAAGTAGGCATTGTGAAGGAAAATTTTTCCCTATCCTTTTCTTATAAAGATATAGTGAACAATCTTTCAAATCAATAACTATAATAGGCCATCCTTTTGGTAATAGAAAAGACAGAGAAATTCAAGATTGTTGAGGACCCATAGATTGAATTACCTTATTGGCAGCTTTTAGATCTGTCACCATTCTCCATTTACCAGATTTCTTTTTTACAAGAAATAGATGAGAATTCGAAGAGATGATTAATTTCTCAATATGGTGAGCATCTAGTAGTTCTTGTAACAGCTGTTCTAAAGCCTGTACCTTATCTTCAGCTCTAGGCCACTGCTTAACCCATATAGGCTATTCAGTTAACCATTTTAAAGGTAGGTCTGCTGATACCTTTAAAGGTTTCCTGGTTACTGCAGCAGGTCATGACCCCATAAATTTACTGCAATATTAGCCACATATGGCCTCAGCTCTTTGACCTTCTGACCCAATACAATCTTCCCATCTCATGCTTTCTTTAACTTGATATATGGTTCCAATTCCTAGTAGTTGAACATCTGCCTCCTGAAGAGGCCAATTTGGATGCCAAGATTCTGGAGTAATGACTCATATCTGCACTTGTGTCTATCAAACCAACAATTCTAATGTCATTAATATGCATTCTTAGCTTTGGTCTTTGATCATTTATAGAAGTCTTCCAGAATATATGTTTCTTATTTCCTATGGGAATTTTTTCACTTAGCCACAAAAGAAGCAAGATGTGCTTGCCTCACTGAAATAAGGTACCGAGCCATGTGGCTAGCATAGGCAAGAATAATGGGCTAATATAAGTTATAAGAGTTAATAAGAAGCCTGAGCTAATGGGCTAATCAGTTTATAGTTAATGTACACCTCTCATGTGATTTCTTTGGGACTTAATGATTGCAAGAACCAGGCAGAACAAGAACTAGGTGGGACAGAAACCCTAACAGCAATAGTCACTCCTCACTCTAACTCCTTATAGATCCACCTGGCCTACCTGTGCCAAGCACCCAAGATTTCTCATAATTTATGGCAATTTTCTTCTAAGATTTAAACCATTTACTTCATTTAAAAAAATAGTAGTGACCCCATGGCAAGGAATAATCACCCTACTTCTATCTCCTCAAAAACCTAACTTTATTGATGGATACATTTGTGCTGTGTATCAGTTTCCTCCAGGGTGAAAACATTCCATCTTACAGGGAAGCTCATTAATACAAGAATTGATCACCTCAAAATGCTTCAGGAAATCCCTGTAACTGACCGGCTTCCCGAGGCCTCTCCTTGCCTAAGCCTATGAACAGTAAAGAGTGCTGAGAGTCACTCTCAGAGAGGCAAGCAGCCTGGAAGAAATAAGCTCCAGGTGAGATGCCTGAAAGAGGCTCAGCCCAGCTGAGACACCTAGAAAGGATGCTTCCAACCTCAGAACTCCTGCAAAGTCCTGGCTAAGGCTCTGCAGTCTCCCCATTTTCTATCTTTGGTGCAAGTTCTAAAGCAATCATTTCTTTCTTTATTTCCTTTTTTAGCATATATTTTTTATAAATTGTTTTTAATGAACTATATATTTTCCTCAGCTCTCCCCCCTTCCTCTCCCCTGCCTTTATACCATTTCCCATGGTCCCCATGCTTCCAATTTACTCAGAAGACCTTGTCATTTTCTACTTCCCATGTAGATTAGATTCATGTATGTCTCCCTCAGGGTCCTCATTGTTGTCTAGGTTCTCTGGGATTGTGAATTGTACGTTGATTTCCTTTGCATTATGTCTAAAAGCCACTTATACGTGAGTATATATCATATTTGTCATTCTGAGTCTTCATGACCTCACTCAATATGATGTTTTATGTATCTATCCATTTGCCTGCAAATTTCAAGATGTCATTGTTTTTACTGTTGTGTAAATGTACCAATTTTCCTTATCCATTCTTTGGTCCAGGGGTATTTAGGCTGTTTCCAGGTTTGGGCTATGACAAATAATGTTGCTATGAATATGGTTGAACACATATCCTTGTGGTGTGACTGAGCATCCGTTAGGTTTATACCCAAAAGTGGTATTGGTGGGTCTTGAGGTAGGTTGTTTCCTAAGTTTCTGATAAACCACCATACTGATATCCAAAGGGGCTGTACCAGTTTGCACTCCCACCAACAATGCAGGAGTATTCCCTTTACTCCAGATTGTCTCCAGCATAAGTTGTCATCAGTGTTTTGATCTTTGCTATTCTTACAAGTGTAAGATAGAATCTTAGAGGGGTTTTTTTAATTTACATTTCTCTGATGGCTAAGGATGTTGAACATTTCCTTATGTGTCTTTCAGCCATTTTATATTCCTGTGTTGAGGGTTCCCTGTTTAGGACTGTATTCCTTTTCTTTCATAGCATTTGTGCTTTTGATGACCAATTCCTTGAGTTATTTGAATATTTTAGAGATTAGTTCTCTGTTCAGTGTGAGGCTGGTGAAAATCTTTTTCCCATTCTATAGGCATCTGTTTTGTCTTTTTGACCATCAACTACACAATTTCTACTCTATCTATATGGGAGGAAGGATTTAGTAGTGTTCCCACTTTCCTCTCTCCTGAGATTAATTCTTAGGTAATTAAGTTTGAGCACCAGGGTCAGCTGGTGTGCTCAGAACTAAGATTTCTGCTTTCACTGCTTTAGCTTAGCACACCTTTCCTGTCTGTGACATTTTTCTTTAAAACCTCCTCCCAGGGAACGTGTGCTTAGAAGAAGCCTGTCACTCAGTGCTGTGACACTGAACATCAGCCTCTGCTCCCAGGGGCTCACTTAGCATCTTAGGGACTGCTGCTCCTCATGGGCTGAGTTACCGGGGTCTGAATTCTATTTACATTAAGTCACAGCTTCATTAATTGGCCTCATCAGCCAGGAATCTGTTATGTCTCCATTGTTTAGCTCACACTTCCTGCAATGAAATGTTTGCTAAGCAATTTAGTGGTTGGACAAGATCCAAGGGATTGGAGCTTGCAGTAAATTATAGCAAAGTATAATGGTCTACTCAAACAAATGCCAAGAACTTCTACCTAGAAACACCTTAGACAAACAAGTTGCCATCTGATGTACCTAGAAGTCAGAAAATGTGTTCCCTCATACATCACATTTCAGTCCAGACTGATGTAGCTCATCTGAGCCATGTGAATGAGTACTTCAAGAATATTTACAATAACATCATTTATATTCTATAAGGGTTATATTCATTTAGTCTTAAAGTCCATTATCTTTGAACACAATTCCAACCCAGAACCAATAAAACTGGAGAACATTCCTTTATGCGGTTCGGTTTTCTGAAATGTAAATATCCACCCACACAGGATAAGGACCTGAATGAGTTACAGAGGTTTGTATATAAAACAGGTTAAACCAGAAAAGATTTTAATGTCTACACCGTGGAAAACAGATTAACACTTTTGGATACCTTCATACCATGCAGTCCTATGTAGCAGCAGAAAAGGTATAAAATACATTATACATAGACATAGAATGAACTCTCAGAACATTTTCTAAACACAGACACAAAGCGCTCACCAAATATGAACCTGTCCCATACCCGGGGCACTTCACCCTGGGTTCCAGGGAGAAAACACAGGCCCACCCAGCACCTTGTGGTCCCAGAAAGTCAGCAACTATTATGGGTGAAAGGGTAAGGGTAGATACATAGGAATGGAGAGACGGAAAAGACTGAGATGCATAACGTGAAAAGAACAAAAAAAATTATTTTTTTAAAAAAGCTGATCCTGTCTACACAAATCTTAAAAACAGCTTGCTCTTATCCCCAGTGTCTGAGTGGAACTGTGGCTGCTGTGGGTGGCCATGGGCATCTTTGTGGAGCTTGTGTTCAATCTACTGTATCTCTTTCTCCTAATGATTCATATACAGTCTGTGTACAAAGTTGTCACCACATCCAAAGACCCAAATTCTTAAGTTGTTATAACCTGATCCCTGTTTCAGCTTCACAGTCTCACGGGTACTACTATCCATTTGCCACACTGGCAGACCCTGAATCGCTGGTAATACCAGTAGGGAGACCTCTCAGCTTCTCTTTTGGACCTGAATTAGTATAACCCAGCTGTTATGTCTGGAGTGTAGCCCCCCAACCTCTGGCATCCATCCCAGCACCCCTGGCCTGGGAGTTGCATTAGTCTGGACTCCAAATCCCAGCATGCCAGGTCCTGGCCTCTCCACGGGGGAGGGTCAGGACCACTACCACAGGGTATTAAGTGGGCTCGCAAGAGGAGAAACACATGGTTTCAGGTTTGCATGTGCTCCCCACTTTCCTGTCCTCCTGCCATGTGCTCGGCTATCCAAGAGCATCATATTTAATAAAACAATGGGCATTTTAATTTGGTTTGATCTGACCTAATTGGATTACTTTGTGCCAGCGGAGATGCCCCTCTTTATGATTTTTTTTTCCTAATAGATGGAGGTTTTTTTACCAAGAGGCCTTAATTTTTCCTGTGGGCCCAGGCCATGCTGGAAAATAAGCCTTCCTGAACATGTGCTCTGCCAGACAAGTTCTGTTTCACTTGGTGAGTTCCCCCTTTTAAACTGTATGAGGGTAGGGGCTTGGGGTGACCCATCTGTTTTTTCTGGCTTTTGTGGAAGTCACAGCCATGCCTAAAGCCTGACACACAGGCAGCACAAACCAGGCCTCCTGCTGAGATGAGATTTGGGTGCTGGAATATGTTCTCATCCAATTGCTCATGTACCCTGTACATGAACGCCTGACTCAGCACCATTCCGGTGGATGCACTGCAATGGGCTCGTGCCAAAGGTATGCATTTAAAGTGGGTTTCTTGCAATTCCTAGCTGATTTCAAATGTCCTTAAGGAGACACTTAAGAACTTTTTTAAATTGCAACAATCTAACTTAATGCAAATTACGCTCCTAAGTCCACGTTTCTTCTTCAAGTATGGCGCTCCCATATTTTTCCCTTCCCTTCTGCTGTTCTTTCTCTGTTCATTGGCGACCACGCTTTGTCCCAAGTCCACTTCTGTCCCCATCTATGTTTCCATTCGCTGCCTATCCTCACGTCCATTCCAACGCCTCACACCGCTACATTAGCACCTTGTCCTGCCCCTCTGTTCTGTAGTGAGGAGCTGCGGGCTGCGTTCCCACCCAGCTCCCGCATGGCTAGCTTTATACCCAAAATAACAACACACAAATTGTATTCTTTTAAACACTGCCTGGCCCATTCGTTCGAGCCTCTTATTGGCTAACTCACACATTTTGATTAACCCATTTCTATTCATGTGTGTAGCACCATGAGGTGATGGCTTACCAGGAAGATTCGTAACCTGCCTCCATCTCAGAGGAGAGCTATGGTGTCTGCCTCACTTCCTTCTTCCTCCCAGCATTCTGTTCTGTCTATTCCACCCATCTATGTTTACTTCCGGCTGCCTTGCCACTCCCTTCTGGTTACTCTTCAGCTCTCTCTTCCCCCCACTAACTGCTCCAGCAGACCCACTGAATCATTCTTCCTCTCTGATGCCTGGACACAGCAGTTGCCCAGCTGTGGCACCCACATTTACCCCTCCTCTCACATGCTCACATGCTGCTATGGAACCCAACCCTAACCAAGCCAAGCCCGCTGCATTTCTCTTGTTGTGAGAGGTGGCTGGTGTAGATGGATTGATTACAAAAACTGGAATCCTATATGTTTAATTCTACCACTTTCATAAAACAATTCCAATATATTAGCTAGTCTTATGATCTCACCTAAATGGTATCTATATAATCTTATTTAATAACCTACTTCTTGATGAATGCAGGTGAATTTGGGAGCAGGCCAGACTACATGCAGATGAGACTCACCAAAATCACACAACCCACCCTCCAAGGGCAGAGTTGGTCCCTGAACAGGAACCTCACTGGGACTATAATACTCCAGGTGGAATTTTAGCTATGGACTGGTTTTTGATGTGCCTCCTGGAGGGTCTCTATAAGGCTGCCCTCAAGCCAGTAAACTATACTAAACTCTCAGAGGTCATTCAAGATATGAAGAAAAATCCTGAAGTGATTGAGGTAGGTTTGGGCTCTGAGATGCTGCTGTTCTAGCTGCTTGATCAGCCTGATTATTTCCCTTGGAAATAATAGAATTGAAGGTCTGATTAGGCTGACAGTGAATAATTCCTATAGCTTTGGGGAGCCATAATTCCCCACTGTAAGAAAAGTGTGAAGAAGCTGACCAACCCCATCATGGTAAGATCTCGTGACAGCACACATCTCAGAGCAGAGTCCTTGTTGGGGACATTAGTGTGAATGCCATAAACCCCAGCAGCAGCAGGCAGGGCCCCAGCAGCAGCAGGAAAGGGAGGGATAGGCTACTGTGGGCATTCCCTGCGGGTCTTACAGCCCAGAGGCCTTGAGTCTGTGGATGGATAATATTTGGGGTAAAATCATGAAACTTTAAAAATTATTCCTATAAGAAAACTAATATAAGCCTATAAATTTAACACCCCACTGTTAAGTCGGGAGCACAGCTCCAGCTTCTAGCATCTACCCCAGCGCTCCCCCCACCCCCCTGGCCTGGGAGTTGCATTAGTCTGGACTCCAAATCCCAGCATTCCAGGTCCTGACCCCTCCCTGGGTATTTAAGTGGGCTCTCAGAGGAAAAACACATGGATCCAGGTTTGCATGTGCTCCTAGCTTTCCTGTCTTCCCGCCGTGCACTTGGACACATGAATGTGCCGTACTTAATAAAACGATGGGCATTTTAATTTGGTTTGATCTGACCTAACTGGATTTCTTTGTGCTGGCTGAGCCACCCTCTTAGGATTTGTTGAAGTCACAGCCATGCCTAGAGCCTGACACACACGTGGCAGAGGCCAGGCCTTCTGCTGAGATGAGATTTGGGAGCCAGAAGATGTTCCCAAACGATTTCTAATGTTCCCCTTACACAAACAGTTGAGTCGGTGCCGTTTTGGTGAACACAGTGCAATGGACTCGTGTCACAGGAACGCATTTAAAGTGGTTTTCTTGCTATTTATAGCCGATTTCAAACACCCTTAAGCAGGCACTTACAAACCTTTTAAATTGCAACGGTCTAGCTTAACGTAAATTACACTCCAAAGTCCACGTTTTTGAAGTATGGCACTTCCGTCCCTTCTCTTCTGCCTTTCTTTCTTTGTTCATTGGCAACCATGTTTTGTCCCGCCTCCACTTCTGTCTCTCTAAGTTTTCATTCTCAGACAACTCTTGTGTCCTGCCCCGAATTCCCCCTCTCCCTTTGCTGCTTCATCATCAGCTCTGTGCCCCTCACACATACACATCTGCTCTCTGTAGCCTCCAAAGTGCTCTGCCACTGTGCACCCGAAAGCACAGCCCTTTAGGGGATCTGTGCACCCATAAAATGGTAAAGTCCCAGTTAGTGCCTTGTCCTGGCCCTCTGTTCCAAAGTGCTCCAATGCTGCCTGCTCAATAGAGCGGCCAGCTCCTGTTCTGGACACGGCGTGGCCTGTACATGTAGCGACACTTGCCCATCCGTTTCACTAGCCTGCATCAACACAGGTTCCTATCCAGGACCCGGCACAGGCCAGACACTCAGCCTTACGTTCTTGTTCTCCATAGATGGCTCCCTCATCTCTGCCATCCACGCTCAGACCACTGCTGCCCCGCCCTTCCCTTCTGACAACAAATCCCCCTTTTTCCCTGTCCTTCCACTCTAAAACTCCACAAAAAAAAATGTTTTGTTCTTATGTTTTTGTTCTCTCTGGCAATGCCTATTCAGCTGACATAGGTCTCTAAAGCTGTCCTATCTGTTTCTCTGTTAAAATAATGTGGTCACGATGTATTTATGTAAGTATGTAACTGTATTTTCATGATGTGAATTAAGTTTTGTGTATATGTGTGCTTCCAGATTACAACAGCTCTAAAAATTTAGCTTATAAGCCCTGTTTAAAATACCAGGCAATGGTACCTGGTTCTCAAGTGCCTTTATAGATCTGAGGTCATGGCATTTTAACAATCATAGAGCTTCTAACACAGAGACACGCCAGCATTTGCAGCACCCTATGACTCCTTTAAGAAGACAGAAGACCTAACATCTCCAGGCTTGCTCTGGGTTTGCAAAACCGACACACAGAGAAGCACAAAGAGGCCTTTAACCCAGGGAATCTATCAGCTTTTCCTGCCAAAACAGGTAAGACAATCTTCCTCCCATGAAAAAAACCTTTGGGTCTCTCACACTCAACAGCTAATAGCAAATACAGCTTTTAAGACTGATGTTCTCCAAGGACCAGGAGAGGACTTGGGATTTCCTGCTTGCCAAAAGCTGTCTCGATTTTTGCTCATCTTTTCCTCCCAGATCTGTCTAAAGGCATTTGACAACTCAAGGTACTGTTCTTTAATAGGCTTCATAGTTCAGGATTAACAGATTCCAACCTTCAGAGGTTCAGAGTTCCCAATATACTTTAATAGCCTTCTAACCTTTAAAACCTGTTCCAGTTCTATTTATAGGTTCCTGGGAAAGTTCTATCACTACATCAAAATCAGGTCTGATAAAATCTGAGGATTTAATTTTTAACTCCTGCCAGTTTTAAGCACATTTTACAGGTTACTCCTGCTGACTAAGTCAAGACTCCCAGGACAAAACTAACAGCACCTGTACCAGCTCCTGGACTTCACCATTTGTACCAGCCCTCATCAAACAAGAACTAGAATCTGGTTTCCTTTGCTATTGTGTCTCATCCCATGGCTAGCCCCATTTCATAGTTCCAATAGTAACAATATTATTTTTCTCCTAGATACTTGCCTTCTTACCTGCCTCAAGCAACAAATGCCTGGCATCTACAGCAAACAGAATGCCTTTCCAGCCACACCACCCACTGAACATGGACCCACCAACACCCAGCTCTCCCCTCCCCAACTACACCCTATGCCTGCAGGAAGTTGCCAGACTTGAGTCTATGCTCTTTTTCCAAAGAGAGCCTAAAATATTGGTCATGCTTATCACTTCCTGTCACCCCTATATCCAGAGTCTGGAATGTTAAGTCTGGAGCATAGCTCCCATCCCCCAGCATCCATCCCAACCCCCCTGGCCTGGAAGTCGCATTAGTCTGGACTCCAAATCCCAGCATGCCAGGTGCTGACCCCTCCATGGGGGAGGGTCAGAACCACTCCCACAAGGTATTAAAGCAGGCTCCCTGAGAAGAAACACGTGGTTCCGGGTTTGCATGTGCTCCATGCTTTCCTGTCTTCCCAACATGTGCTCGGCCACCCAAGAGCACTGGATTTAATAAAATGATGGGCATTTTAATTTGGTTTGATCTGACCTAATTGGATTTCTTTGCAGTGGCAGAGCTGCCCCCTTAGGATTTTTTTTCCTAATCCCACATGCAGACATCTAAACATTTCACACACTCAAAGTCTTCAAGAGTGTTTTGCAGCCCAATTTCAGTGCTAATCATTTCCAGAAACCTCGGCAGATGCCTCTTTAGAATGCAGTTATAAACCCTGGATAGCAAACAGGGCTATGACTCAATCAGGGACATTTTCTGAACACACTGAAAAGAAGGCCTGGCATTGCAGTAGCCTGACACAGTTGGACTCATTTTCACTTATGGTAAGTCTGACAGAAAGTGGACCATGCCACAGTTGGGGACTCATGGCCCCCAGTGTCACCTCAGCACAGAAGAAACAGAAGAGGCTCCAGTGACTCTCGGTTTGTAGTAATAGGAGTGGCGGAGTGTCCGTGTAATTATTTCGGATAAGCTAGCCATGCGGGCGGCCCGGGTGCTGGGGACGCAGCCCCGCCGCTCTTATTACTATAGATGGTGCCCAGACGTGTGGACAACTGAATCCACTGAAAGCCTGAGAAAGCTTGGGAAAGAGTAAAGCATGTTTCTTGTGGCAATTTCTTGGGTCGGTTCTGCTTGCTAGAGGCAAGCAAGCACTCTCATCCAAGAGAGGCTTCCTGACTCAGCTTCAGCTGCAAAACACTGCAGCTCTTAAGAGGTCCTGCCACGAAACACTTAAACGGTGTTGACAAAAAGCTGAACACATGCTTTTCGGTTTTCAGCCGTAGCAGGAAAAAGGCTGTGCCGTTTAAAAATGCCAGCTTTCTGGGCTGTCCTGCCAGGGCAAACTCTGACTCTTTTATGCAGGATGTTTGTGCGGTTTGCAAGCACAGGCTGCTGAAGCTCACTTGCTGGCAGGGACATTGAAACACTGTAGAATTGTGGCACTGAACGCGACTCTGGGCGGTACCTCAGCCACAAGGTTGGAATGGCAGAAAGCTAAGGAATGGACTACATCTAGCCAGCGAAGCCACGGCTTTAGTCCTACTGATATTGCTTGGTAAATTAAAGACTCATGTGTTCAAAAAAAGAGAGAGATATAGTAAAGAGAGATTCAAAGACAATAAAAATTTCTAAATGGCTTACTGTGTGTTAAAAATACATACAGGCTAAAAGTTAAAGTTCTTAGAGTAAAAAAAAAGGAAGAGAGTTGTTGTGTGTGGTAGTACACACCTTTAATCCCAACACTTGGGAGGCAGAGGGAGATTGACCTCTGTGACTTCAAGGTGTGGTAGCACACGCCTTTAATCCCAATGCCTAGAAGACAGAGGCAAACAGATCTCTGTGAGTTCAAGGTGTAGTAGCATACACCTTTAATCCCAATGCCTGGGAGGCAGAGACAGGCGGATCTCTGAGAGTTCAAGGACAGCCTGGTCTACAGAGTTATTCCAGGTCAAAGATACAGAGAACCTGTCTCAAAAAGCAAAAAAATAAAAGTAAAAATAAACAAAATGGAGGTTAAAATAAAGTGCACAAAGATGAAAAATACACAGAGAATTTTGATACTGTATGCTATTATGCTCTCTTTGAATTGTTTGAATGCTGAGGAAGGAGCAACATCTGCTAAAAGATATTTATTTATAAATGCTGCTAAACTAATCCAACATAGATATTTTGAAAATGCCTTGACTTTAAAATTTGGATCTAAGGACATGATACTTTGGAAAGGAGTTTCTTATTTTGTTTTCACAGAGGATGAGACCCTGTTCATTTCTTCTATTCCGATATGGTATGATGGACCACACCCTCCTAAAGGGTTTGCTGTGAACATCTTCAGAAAATTGCTTCGCTCAACTGCCAACTGAGATGAAACTAGCACACAGGTCATACCATGAAAGACCTAATTAACGACACCCCCATTCAGCAGAAAACAGTTTGGAGAGAAAAAACTGCACCGCCAATGTTCCCAAATATGGTTTATAAACGTTCTTTAACATTTAAAGGGAGATATGATATAGATATGAATAATTTATATTAGTATAGATTTTGCTTTATTGATAGAGATTTAAGGTCAATTTTGTTATATGTATATGTATTTTTTATCTTTATTAAGGTATTGTGATTGTGTAGTTCATTTAAAAATGTAATGTATATAGGTTGTTAATGGATAATCATTAATAATAGTCAAGTTTATAGTCATGTTAGTTAGATTTTCTAGATATATAGATATATATTTCAGTTAGATCGATGTTCTTCATATCTTTCAAAGACTACAGAATATGCTATTAAATGTTTTAATAACTTAGGGTTTTTCATGACAATGAGACACTCTGCTCCTGGCAGCACCAATCTACTTCAAGAGGAAGATGGGTATCAAAGAGGATCCTTATGAAGTTTGATAGCCATTTGGGAAAGAAACTGCTCTTGCCTGGACTATTGCATAAACTGGAAACAGAGAACCCACAGAGAGAGGACTACTGAACTTGCCTAAAGGTGAGAGGATCTTTCGGGGTTCCTGATTCATGAAGTAGTCTGCAAGACATTCTTCAGGACAAGCAGATAGTGACTGCCTTTGAAATTTCCTGCTTTGTGGAAATGTCTGCTGAAAACTATGGGCCTGTAGGCCAAAGATGGATGCCCCAACGGTACAGAGGAACTTTGGGTGACTGTCCAGGAAGCAAGATGTCTCTGTCATTTCTAGAGTTTGGTAGTTGCTTATTTCTTGTTTGCTTAGGTAATATTGTATCTTTCTGGAGTCTTTGATGGAGTTGAAGAATAGTTAGTTATAGTTATAGCTTTCCTTAGTTATGATACAGATTATTTTTACTTGATATCAGTAATTTTTACTTGATAACTGTTTTGTTATATGTAATTTTGCTATGTTAAAGTTAAAGCCTTCCTTTTTGTTTAAACGGAAAAAGGGGAAATGATGGAGGAAGGTCATTGGTTAAAAAAATAAAGAAACTGCTCGGCTGGCCCTCATAGGTTAAAACATAGGTGGGTGGAGTAAAAAGAACAGAATGCTGGGAGGAAGAGGAAGTGAGCTCAGAGAGGCCATGCTCCGCTCTCCCGGGCAGACGCGCACGATAAAGCAAGCCGCCAGGTCAGACATGCCGAATCTTTCCTGGTAAGACCGGAGCTACACAGTTTATTAGAGATGGGTTGATGGGATATCAGAATTAGCCAGTAAGGGCTAGAGCTAATGGGCCAAGCAGAATGGGCCAAGCAGCGTTTAAAAGAATACAGTGTCCATGTAATTATTTCGGGGCCTAAGCTAGCAGGCGGCCGGGGTGCTGGGTACGCAGCCCTGACGCTCATATTACAACAATAGTCAGCTTTAAAAACATAAATACACAAGTAATGTTATGTGGACTGAGCAGGTTGTATTTTTATTTTTCGGAATTATGTATGTATGTATATGCACATACATAACTGAAGTAAAAAGGCTGCAAATTTGAAATCAAGCAGAGAGGAGAAAGAAGGGTGATATAATAAAAATCATACTAAAATTTTAAAAATGTGTACAACAGACAGAAATATGAGACAGAGTGGAACTATTAATTGCACTGTTCCTCCCTCTGCTTCTTCCAGCTTTAGCTGTAATATATCCAAGCTTCCACACATCTGCCCCCTCCAAATTAAAACTCATTCTTGCCCTATCAGTCCTCTGTTTGATGACAACCACTTACATTAGATAAGGTGTCTTGGTAGGTGGTAAGGGGGACTCTGGTAACCTTCCTTTCCTGTGGTTCTAGCTAACGCACATGCTGGTACACACAGATATCTCACTGATCTCAGCTACTTTCTCTGTAAGGTCACACCTATGCTCTGGCTCTTGAGTGATTCCCCTCCCTGAACAGGAGCTCTATCTATGGTTTGCTGCTGAGCAGAATCCCGACAGGACAGCTGTCACTTTAGAGATGCAGGGTGAAAAGGGCTGTGGCTCAGGCCTTGCTTGGGTTCCGTAGTAGTTGAGGTTAGTGGACCCTTTTGAAGGCGGGATTCTGACCTTTCCCCATGAGGTCTGATTTTTGCTGTAGGCTTTCTGTACACACTAATTAGGGTTTCCAGTTACAGTCAACAGAAACCGACTCCTGTTACACTCACAACACCCCCACAGCAGCAGAGCAGTGTCCGGTGGCAGAGAATCAATGCACAGCTTGACAGAATGTCAGAGTGGACCTGAGTCAGTAGAGGCCACAACTAAGCACAGAGAACAAGGAACATTCCAAAACAGCCTAGGAAAAACACTAGAAGATGCTTCTGCCTCTGCAGTCAGAGATAGCCCCAGACCCGACTGCTACCTCATGTAGCCCACCAGCTCAAACCAGGTTGATGAGGCTCAGGTCAGTGGTTGACCAGAAGCCTGACAGGTCCTTGATCTAAGGCTCCTTGGCTTTTACAACTATGAGAACCACATGTCTGTTCTTTATAAATGTCCCAGCCTTGGGTATTCTGTTATAGCAACACAAGAGGACTAAGGCCATCTCCTAGAAACCTTTTAGCCTAGATAAGCCAGGTGACCAATTTCAGATTATTATCCTTGTAGAGAGAAACAGGTGGTGCACTGATCAGTTTGTCTTTCTGGCTTATGGGAACATACCATGAAGATTTTTTTCGATTGCTATTTTATTGATTTCCAGGTTTCTCTTTCTCTGTTGTAGGGCCCACATGATTCCACTCTTCTCAGGATTCATCTTGAGGACAGTTTCCAGCCAGACATCTTTTTGCTATGTCTAGATAAACATCCTCTTTGTTCCTGTGTTCCCTCAGCCCCTCTGGTGGTTAGCTATAGGGCCATTGTTTATTCTATCTTGGGCTTGGTAATTTCCTACCTATCTGGGGAGAATTCCATTGTGCAGCAACTGGGTATTATAAGGTTTTTCCTAAGCTTGAATAAAGGACATTTGACATTATTTCCTCATGACTGACTCATGTCTCTTGTGTGTTCTTCTAATCTTCAGACCCTTGCCCAGCTCGTGAACAGTACAGTAGCACAAACTGTACTGTAGAGAGTAATGTAGGAATTACATTTGGAGGCCCATTAGTGAGATCAGGAAGTAGAGGAGCCCCTTAAAGACTGCTCTCAGCAGGATGGCCAGCAGGTAAGAAATTAATGGTGAGGGTGAATTGAAAATGGGTGCTAGTAATTCAGTATCGAAGGGCCAATTAATAGTTCTTTTAGAGAAGCAAGGCACTGGACAGCACAGTAGTTCATTAAGACAGTTTTCTTCTGTGTAAGGTAGTTTATTACCTAATTTTTTTAGAGAGTTTAGTTACTGGTTTCTACAAGCAGGGGGCTTTAATATTCCTGATTGGGGGCAAGTGAAAAAGAGTACTGAAAGGGATATACAAGAAGAAGAAGAAACTTTAGAAAGGGAGATTGTCCTGCTAAAAATGAAATTAGAAAATGAAGAAAGGCAGATTTGCAGAGCCTATCTTTCAGGGGGAAATTGTTTGTTGTGGATAGCTGAAATGCAGGGGTTTGGGTGGATGCTGTGGGTTTCCCCCAGCATGACCTTGGCATGTTTGCTGGTGTGGGAAGGTGCATGGGCTTAGCAGCACAGCTTACTTACGACCCTGCTGTTTATGCTCAGATAGGTGCCATGGCCATTAAAGCAAGGAAAGCTTTACCTAATAAAGGAGCAGGGGAACAGCTTTATGAGGTCCTTCAAGGACCTTCAGAACCTTATCCTGAGTTTTCTGATGGCCTGTTACAGCTGGGATGTTGCCATTTTGGGAATGTGGACACAGCTATACCTGTCATAAAGCAATTAGCCTATGAAAATGCTAACAAATACTGTCAGGGGGCTATATGTCCTCATAAAAATAGGAGTTTAAATGAATATATTGAGTTACACAGGGACATTGATGACACTCAGGTGATGGGTCATGTAATTGTTTCTACCCTTGGGGGAGTCAAGGTAGAGATAAATCAAGGACTTGTTTTCAATGCCGCAACCAGAACATTTCAGAAGGAGTCATCCTGAGGGTAAAAGGAAGATTAGTCAGGACAGGGGGAATCCAGGTGTTTGCCCAAAATGTCAAAAGGGGGCCCATTGGGCTAACGAGTGCCAGTGGAAAACTGACAGTCAAGGAAATCCCATTCCTGTGTTAGGAAACAAGAGGAGGGGCCTGCCCCTGGCCTCCAAAATGCAAGTGTATGGGGCCATGAGCAGACCGGTTGCCCCTATCAAATTCATTCCTCAAAGAAACACCTCACTGTCCACAACCTTGTCCAAGGTATCCCAGGAAGTGCCAGACTGGACCTCTATACCTCCTCTGAGCAGTATCGACACCACAAATGGGTGTGCAGGCATTGGAGACTGGGGTATATGGACCTATTCCAGAAGGTTCAGAAGGTATACTCTTGGGTAGGAGTAGTTCAGCACTTAAAGGAATTAAAATCTTACCAAGAATTATAGACTATGATTATATTGGAGAAATTAAAATTATGACTGAAGCTGTGGTAGGAATCCTTGTCATCCTTTATCATCTAGTGCTTTTACCCAATGTTTTGCTCTACTAATCCATTCTTTAAACAACAAAGGGGGACAAGGGATTTGGCTCCACAGGATGCCCTGGAGCTTTTGGGGTTTCTAGTTTAGAAAATTTCCCCATACTTACATTAACAATTAATGGGAAAATATTCCAAGGCCTTCCAGATACAGGGCCTGATAGTTCTGTGATTGGAAAAAAAAAAACACTGGCCCACAGCCTGGCTTCTACTGTCAGCCTCTATGGTGTTACATGAAGTAGGAATGTCCAATTCTCCAGGGTGCAGTGGCCAATATTTGGATTGGAAAGATGAAGAAGGCCATAAGGGCATCTTAAAGCCATTTGTCCTAGAATACCTTTCTCTCAATCTGTGGGGAAGAGATATTTTGCAAACTATGGGAGCAGTTCTGACCACTGAATCTGTGCAGCACATGTTAACAGACCAGGGCTTTGTCCTTGGGCAAGGTTTGGGAAAAATTCTCTTGGGAGACCTGCAAATTTTAGTGAACAAGAAAATAATACAATAGTCACCTGAACAGTATGTGCGGTTAGGAAATTTTTCTTAGGGGCCATTGCAGAGCAGTCAGAAAGCATTCCCATAAAATGGAAAACTGAAAAATCTCTATGGGTAGAGCAATGGCCACTAAGTAAGGAAAAATTACAGGCTGCTCATACCCTGGTCCAGGAACAGGTAGAGGCAGGATGCATAGTACCATCCACTTCTCCCTGGAATGCTCCTATCTTTGTTATTAAGAAAAAGTCTGGTAAATGGAGGCTGCTGCAAGATCTTAGAGCAGTAAATGATTGTATGGAAATAGTGGGGGCAACTCAACCTGGGTTGCCTCAGCCTCTGGGTATTTTTGCAGGATACCATCTTTTAGTTATTGACCTGAAAATTGTTTTTCACTATTCCTTTGCATCCAAAAATATTCTGATAAATTTGCTTTCAGTGTACTGTCTCTAAATTTCAAAGAACCCCATAGATGCTACCAATGGGTAACATTGCCTCAAGGAATGGCTAATAGTCCTGTCATCTGCCAAATGTTTGTGGCCCGGATTATTGCCCCCATAAGGTATACATATTCTCAACTGTATATTATTTACTATATTGATGATATCCTATTAGCTGGACAGGACCCAGATGTAGTTCTTGAGGCTTTTGCTGAAACCGAAGAAACTTAGCTCTTCCCCATTTGGGAATTAATCCTTCTTGACTTACTCCTAAACAGTTATGGCAAATGGATGTTACCCATGTTCCTTATTTTGGGTGTATGCAATATGTTCACATAATTGTGGATACATATTCTTATCTTATTTTTGCCTCATCCCATGCAGGAGAAAAATTATGGGATGCTAAAAGTCAGTGTCTCCAGGCTTTCATCTATATGGGAGTTCCAAAAACAGTAAAAACTGACAATGGGCCAGGCTACACCAGCATTAGCTTTGCTAAATTTTGCTCTGAGTTCTCTATTTCTCATAAAACAGGAATGCCATATAATCCTCAAGGACAAGGTATAATAGAGTGAGCACATCATATGCTCAAAGCCTATTTGCATAAAACAAAAAAGGGGGAATATGGTTCTACCCCAAAGACCATTTATCTTTTATTTTATGTATTTTAAGTGTTTTGACTGTTGATGCTCAATCTCATACCACTGCTGACTGGCATTGTCTGCCAGTTTCTTTCGGGATGCCTGATTTCAAATGGAAGAATCTGGCAGGTGGCACTTTGGAGTGGTCCAGATCCTGTGCTGGTATGGGGGAGAGGGGCTGCTTTTGTTTTCCCACAGGATGCTGTCAGTCCAGTATGGGTAACTAAGCACTTGATGCGTGCTGTGGATTTTCCTTTCCAGGAGCCTGAGGACAGGACAAAGCCAAGAGATCAGATGGACACTGGAAAAGAATCCTCTGTCTCTGATGCCAGTGGGATTGGATAGCCCTGTGAGGCCCTATTTCTTATCTATCAATTTTTAGCACAGGTAAACTCACTATGCCTTTGGATATTACCCAAAATATTATCACAGGAATTTGGAAAATGCCTCAGTTGTAGATACTTCTGTTAGCAGAATTTGCCGAGCTCCAGTCAGTTGCTGCTGACCTGAGCCTTTGAGTTATGATTGGAGTCTTTCCATGCATAGGACTGAGTGCATTGCTGTCTCCCCCAGGACTCTTAATTCCCATTCAGCAAAAATTGTACTCTTTCATCCTGCTAATTTTTCTGGAGTTTTAAAATGTTCTAAGCAGGTTTGTCAACTGAGGAGTTGCTGCTGGGGTTCTGAGGAGCTGGCTGTAGTGGTCCAAGTGCCAAGGTTTGTTCCTCTGTTTATCAGAGGATCATCCCATGATGATCAACTCATTCTGCATCCAGCAAGAAGAGATTTTGGCATTACAACAGTCGTATCAGTGGCCATTGTTGTGGCTGCCAGACCAGCTACAGCTGCTGGAGATGCCATTAGCCAGTAAGTTGCTTCTGCTAGCACAAAGGATACCTTATTGGGGCAGGTTGCAAATGCCTTGGCCACTCAAAATAAATGTTGCAGTTAAATTTGCAATTGGTTTTGATTCAAGACCATTGAAAGGTTACAACTTACTAGATACACTAAAAATGCTTAATGTTGCTATTCACAGACCCTGGAGTGCACAATTTACAAATTGGCTCATAAGATTATTCTGGTTAACAATAGCAGGGTTCCTCCCACCAGCACTGAGACCTTACTTAAAGGGCTCCAATTTATGGGCAGACTCATTAAGCATTGAGCAGGCACAACCTCCTGATATGTGCTGGAGCATCATCTTCATGTTTTCATGGTGCCAGGCCCAGAGGCAAGCTCAGGTCAATGTCGCCACTTGGAAAGTCCTCTTAGCTATTTCCCCAGAAGATCCTTCAGTACATATCTGGCTGAACATGCTGATGAGTGACTAGTGAGCCAATGATTGGAAAGGTTTTGGGGCGGGTGCCCCAACCTAAGACAGAAAAGTGTTTTGACCTGGACGATTTCTCAGGACAGGTTCTTTCATCACTGTGATGAACATCATGACCAAAAGCAAACTGGGAAAGTTTGTGTTATGCCCAAATCTGTGAATTCCCCAAAAACCATGCTAGGGAGTTCTGCTTTGTCTCAGCCTTTTAAGCTATTTTGGGCAGGGAGCCTTGGATAATGTGTTCCTTTCCATGACTACTTCAAGCTAACATTGGGGCATTGTTATCCAGGCCCAAGCAGGTTGAAAGGCTAGCCAGAGATAGGGAGGAAATTTAGGCAATGGGACACTCATTAGACTTCATTGAAGGAACAGGAAGTGCTCACATCAGCTGGACCGGTCCATATCAGCTTTCAGCAAGTTCATGGCTCACCACCATTCAGAGCAGGTTGTAATAAGCAACTGATGTTTAGATCCATCTGCCAGCCAAGTGAAAGCCTATTGAGATAAGTTTAAACTAGGAACAAAGTTAAAATTTAGAAAAAGAGCAGGTAACAGATGTCTGTAAACAGGAGGTATTGACTCACACTTTTGAGTCCTAGCTAACAAGTTGACTATAGCTTTGTGGAAGAATATGGATAACTTTGGCTATTAAACTGACATTATAACTGTCCTATCCATTAATATTATCAGAGATCTCAGAAGGATAGACAAAGTATATCTGATTACAGACCAAATAGTTTCCAAGTCTATTAAAAATTACAAGGACCAGAGTCCATATATAGTTAGTCATACCCAGATCACCATAGCATCGGAGATAGAAATACCCAGAACAGCAGTCCTACTGCCTAAGCCAGGCTCATAAGGTGAACTTTTTCTTTTTTGGTGGAAGAGGGGCGTTTTGTTCTCTATCATTAGCAAGGCCATTGAATCTCTAATCACCCCAAAGTGATTGACATAGAAACAATATCCATTCCCCAGAAGAGAAGATCCAAACCTCTTAGTTTCAATAGTAAAATTTATGACTTAGTTTATTCAAATAGTTTAAACCGAACAAAGTTAGCAAAGATAGGGAGGCTAAACATACACTTTCAAGCCAATAGACCTTGAACAAGGAAATATAATTTTAAACCATTAGTTAATATTTTGATGTTTTTACCTTTTAATATAGTTTTTCTGTTATAGTGATCCTCCCATTACAGAACTTTTCTGTTGTTATTTTCCATCTGCAGTTCTATGTTATGTATCTCAATCCAAACATCTGACATGCAGGTGGTCCTAGACTACCCCTGTACAACAACCCCCAAAAGATTGAAATTCATAGGCTTGGATGCTGTTCCAAGTCCTCTATCAAACTGCTTACGCCATATTCTTCTGCACCACAAGAAACGATCATTTTTGTTTCAGGTTAGCTTTTGGTGCTTATGTCTCTGACCCTAATTTTTACCTTTTATTTTAAGTTTAAATGTTAACAATATAAAACATTTTATAGCACAGATGTCTCACAGCCTTATACATTTATTTAATTTTTTAAAAAAATTAAAATCTCCTAAATGTCTTCCTGCAATATCAAGAATATTAAAAATAAAATACTTCTTTGGTCCCACCCTCAATAGCATATACATAGCCAGTCTTTTAGATCTCAACCTGCTCCATATCACTGTAGCTGGTACTCCTGTTTACTAACACCTGGCACTGGCGTTGCTAAAACTAATAAGGTCTATTGTGGGACTTTAGTCCTGTTAAACATTTGTAAACCTTAGCGGTTTTTTTGATCCCTTTATGTCTTTATAACCATTATTACTGGGTGAATCTTAAATTAACAAAGTGTAGCTGACAGAGCAAGGTACATTTTTGAGCATGAAAACATTGAGGTGTAGCTTTAATATTTTAAATATATATAGACTATCTTGGAGATTTGTTAGGCCCACTCCACATGATAACCTTTAATGATGGTGAAATCATGAGGTATCTTTTTTAAAACTCTAGCAAAATCGCAATCCAAAAATTAAAATAGAATTATGGCTCATGGTTTCTTTAAAATTACCCATGCATAGATTTTAAGTAAATAAAACATGGGTCTAATAAAGGAAGAGCCATAATCCAATTCTAGAGCCATATTTTTAATAAAACAACAGCATATAGCAGTTTTAACATTATTTATACCAAAAAGTTATCTGAATTTCTGCTAACCCATATTCAGTAATCAGAACTCAGTGAAACATGTGAGACCAACAGTTGTTTTTCTTATACATTTACTAATAGTAATTTGTAACCAGCCCCTATAAATTTTGACAGATATTTATAACACATTGGATCTGAATGATCAAAGCAGCTCTGGTGGAGGGAAGTCTGGCTGTAGTGTCACAACACCTATAGCCAGAGTGGAGCCAAACCTTGGTCAGGTTTGATCAGAAGCTGAGGCATACAGCCACAGGGCAGGCAGAAGGAACTCATCCACCAGCATGGGAGGGGGCAGGGTGATATGCGGCGTGGGGAGGAAGAGATTTTAACCTCTCCAGCCATAGCAATTAACCCCAGATTCTCTGTTTAGCATTTGAAATCCTATTGGGATACATCCGCCCCCTAAAACTGTGACTGGCAGCCTTGCTACATTGCAGCAACAAGGCTGCATAGCCCAGCCACTCATCCATACAAGCACACTGCCCCACAGCCTCGTAGTTGGGGCTAAGGCTGACTCCTTTTCATCAAATGTTTAAGGTTATTTGTCTTATCCCTTTTAGGAAAATATACCCCTATGCTTATGGCTCTATCTCTAAAGTCCTGTAAGTGATCACAGTTTCAAAGTCAAAGAAGTCATGATTTGAGTCTGTCCCATATTGTCAGCACATAAGTCATGACACAAACACAACACACAGACACACAAGACAATGAACAAGACAATGGAGCCAAATCAAACCAAAGATAACAGTCTCAAGCTGTTTTGTGGGTGTGACCTACCCCTCTATCAAAATGAGAATGCAACCCACATGTTTCTATACAGAACGAAGAAGGCTACCCATGTGCTCTCAAGAGAATGGAGAATGCTACCTGCCTGTCTCACCACAGAACTGAGAATGCTACCCATGTGTCTCTCAACAGAACTGAGAACACCACCTGCGTGTCTCATGACAGAACTAAGAATGCTACCCATGTGTCTTATCAGAGCAAACCACCCTCTGCAGAAGGGTCCTGGGGACGTCTCCTCCAGGTGCTCCACCTGTGATTTTTTTCACGCATCTGAAGATTGTCTGCAGACGCTTATGTTTCCTGGGCCCACTCACAGAAAGACATGAGACATGAGACACTGACATGAGACATGAAACAAAACACAGAAAACTAACTGGGCAGTTGAAGGCTCTATAGGTAGTAGTCCCAGTGGGCTTGAGGGATCCCAGACAAGTCCTAAATGTTATGCAAAAAATCTGCAAAGTCCCCAAAAGCCAACAAGGAGACTGAGTCCTGTGCATAAAAGCAATGTGCCTTTATTTTATGCAAGTTTGCAAACTCAGTCTCTCCACATGTACAACGTATTGGAATAACCAGAGAGCCCTGAGCTGAGTTAGATTTGGGTTTTGATAGTAGTAAAAGTGGGGGCGAGGAGTTTCTGAGTTTCAGGACCCCTGATTGACTGACATTTGTCCAGGGGTGAGTGTGTGCTAGCAGGTGAATCTATCTACAGCAGTTGAAATGTTAGGCATTTTTTTTGGATGGTCTGTTTTTGGAGAGTGCTCAGGTAATCTCAGTTTGTGGTCCTTCCTGCAACAAGGGATTGCTTTGGGGTAAACTACTGAGACTCAGGCCTCTATTAAATTTATTGGTGTTTGAGTCCTACTCTGGCAGGTGATAATGGTTGGAAGTAAAGCACGTCCTTTGGGTAATCTGTTCATTTTAGCTTTTCTTGGCTGCCTCCTTCAGGTTTGTTTCAGCCTACAACTCTCAGGTCATACTCCGTCAATAAGGGACATCAGGGCAGGGAACTGGGGACAGGAACTGAAGCAGAGACCACAGAGCAGTGCTGCTTACTGGCTTGCTCCTCACAATGTGCTCAGTTTGCTTTCTTAAAAGACTCATGCTCACCTTCCAGGGTTGACGCTGCCTACAGTGAGCTGAACCCTCCATGTCAATCATTAATAAAGAAAAGGCCCCAAGGATTTTCCCACAGACAAATCTGATGGAGTTAATTTCTCAGTTCCTTCAAGATGACCTAACTTGTGCCAGGTTGACAAAAAACTCAGCAGCACAATTGACCCCTTGTCAACTCAACACACAAATACATCACTCTCAAGCCCTAGCCTTTCTTTTTTCATTTAACCCCAATGTCTCTTGTACATTACACAATATAAAACAAGTGTAGCTTTAAAACTCTCATAGGCTTTAAATTTTTCAACACTTGTAAAGTCCAATCTCTTTTAAAAGAAAGTTTCTTTAAGTCCAAAATCTTTCAACTGCAGACTTCTGTGAAATCAAAAGAAAATTAAGAGCTAGAGTAATAGCTCAGTGGTTAAAACATTGCCTGCTATTGCAGAGGACCCATGTTCAGTTCCCAGCACCCATCGGGCAGCTCACAGCTGTCTGTGAATCCAGTTCTATGAAATCTGGGCTTTCCTAGCCTCTGCAGACAGTGCACACATGTGGTACACATACATCTATGCTGACACACATAAAATAAATCTTTAAGAAATATATAAGGAGGGCAGAGAAACCTCTCAGTGCTTAAGAGGACTTGATGCTTGTTGGAGAATGCCACTCTTTGGTTCCCGGATGCTCAGCCCTGAAATAATCACAAATAAACTATACTATTTAAATCACTGCTTGGCCCATTAGCTCTAGCTTATTATTGGCTAACTCTTACATCTTATTAACACATCGCCAATAATCTGTGTATCACCATGAAGTCATGGCCTACCAGCAAAGTTTCAGTAGTCTGTCTCCAGCAGTGGCGCCATGGCTTCTCTCTGACTCTGCCCTTCTTCCTCCTGCTATGGGACAATTCCACAGTTGAAATTCACTCTTCTCAGATGATTTTAGCTTGTGTAATGTTGACATTAAAAATTAACCACCATATCATGCAACTAATTAGAGTGAACATTAAACACCTGCTTGCTACCTCACAGTTCTGAAGGCAGGAAGCCTGCCATGCTCATTAGGGGAAGGCTATGCAAACGGATATTACATGATCATTTCCCAGCCTCCCAGACCCAAATAATCACACAAAACTGTATTACTTAGGATAATGTTTGGCCAATGGCTCAGGTATATTTCTATCTAGTTCTTACATCTTAAATTAACCCATTTCTATTAGTCTATGTATCCCCATGAGGCTGTAGCCTACTGGTAAGTGCTGAGATCTTTCTCTTTGGGAAGCTACGTGGAGTCTGCCTAACTCTGCATTTTTTTCTCCCTGCATTCAGCTCTCTTTTGTGTTCCCTGACTAGTTCTCTTTTGCTCTGCCACAGATGAACATCATCCTTATTAACCAAGGGTAATAAAAGAAATTCACAGCATACAGAGGGGAATCCCACAACATACAACAGATAAAATGGGCCATGGGTGCTTTTTGTCTGCACTTATAGTACATGAAACCACACACAAAGTGGGCCGGTATCTTAAAGGCTGTTAGCTGAAGGAGTTCTCACAACAAGGCTATCCCAGGAGGAACTGGGTAAATGCTAGCAGCCTCAACTCTGCAGGCTCTGCAGGCTTGAGGTTCCATCTCCTCCCTTACTGTTAGCTGAGGGCCCCCATTCCCAGTACACACCCATCAACAGCTGTGGCATGGCTCTTTCCCCACCCTGGAAGCTCGGTGCAGTCAGAGCAATCTCCTCTTCAAAAAGCTCCCCCCCCCCAAAAAAAAAGCTCCCAGTCTAGATGCATCCACATCATGCCCCTTTAATGGACTCAGAGTCAACTGATCCTGAATTTAATTACATCCACAAAATCTGTTTTGCCATGCAATATGGCATAGCCACAGCTGTGCTGTCTCACCCAATTCTGTGCTAGAGAATAGGGCAGAAAATTACAGGGAACCATAGCAAAATTCTGTGTATCACATTATAAAGGCAGCTACCCTCTAGTCCCAAATTATCTAGTCTTGTTTTCTTAGCTTTGGCTTCCTGGACAAATATCTTCTGTAGCAGCTTAAATATCAGGCAGTTCTGAAAGTCTGGGGTCAAAGTGTTGGTCAAGACAGATCCTTCTAAAAACATTCTTCTTGTTATACAAACAGATATTTTCTTATCCCCTATGCTGTATCTTCTGTGGCAGAGAGACCATCACTCTAATCTCTTGTCATAAGTGTGTTAAGGATAGAACTCTTGTGGACTAACGTATTACCTCTGGAATCATCAAGCCCATCTATAGGATGGAACTCTCATGGACTACTGGGAGTACTATCTCTCCAGAGAAAGTACAGGCAAATGGAGACCCAGTGACCCCTACTCACATGTGAGCAGCAGGGGATTCTGGAAAGAGGCTCTAGTGGACAGGATGCAGAAACATGTTGAACTAGGGATTAGGGTGTTCAATGTAGTGAGATCAGATTCAGATGAGACCGGGCAAGGCCTGACCTGATATGTACTGTTATATCCCCTAGATTACCATGTTGGAGCCTATTTCTCCATGTGTCATGCTTGAGGGCATTCTTAGGGCTTCTATTGCTGTGAAGAGACACAATGACCATGGCAACTCTTACAAAAGAAAGCATTTAATTGGGGTTGCTTACAGTTGAGAATGTTACTCCATTGTTTTCATGGTAGATGGCATGTAGTCAGACACAATGTTGGAAAGGTAGGTGAGAGTTCTACATCTTGATTGTGGGCAGTAGAAGGAGCCAGTGTGTCACAATGGGTGTAGCTTGAGCATCTGAGACCTCAAAGCCCACCCTCCAATGACACACTTCCACCAGCTGTTCTGAAGCTTTCTAATGATATGTTTGCGTTTGCCTATTCCACTGCTCTAGAGACATCTGCAGAGTACACAGTCTTATTTATATTTCAGCATTTTGCTCTAAAATCAGATTTCAGATGGGCCATGTGAGTTCACGTGCACCATTATGCCCTGCTGGTTTAGTTTTGTACGGGGCCTGAAACACCCACTTACAGGTAACTGCTATTGCCCCTAATCCAGCTAATTAAACCACAGATAAGATATAATATCGAGACTGTAATCTGTCTAGATGGGGAATCTTTAACCACTTCAAGGATCTGTGGAACATGGCATTTAAATAACTTAGGGTTCTGTTGACATGAGACATGACTGCTTCTGACAGCACCAATCTATTCCAAGAGAATGCTGAGCACCAAAGACACCAATTGGAGCTTGTTTTCTTCTTGGCAAAATTGGCCTTTGGGCAAAGAACTGACAATGCCTCAACCACTGACATGTTATATGATATCCAGAAATGGATATGCAGGACTGTCAAATCTTGACCAGACAGAATAAGACTGTTTTGAAATTTTTACTGCCTCTGAAAAGGGTCTGTCAATTATGCTAGGCCATATCCAAAGTTGGTTGCTTCAACGTTGCAAAATAAGATTTTGGGTGATTGCTCAGGTAGCTAATTATCTCTGTCATATATTGCTTGCTCTGGAAGATACTTGAGATTGTACTTCCTGCCTGCTCAAGTAATATTATCTCCCTTCTCAGGCCTTTGATGGGATTGAAGATTAGATAGTCATAGTTACTTTCCTCTTATGATCTAGCCAAGTCATTTCCAATACAAGACTTAGTCTCCTTAGGATAGAATGTTTATTAAAACATCTAGTATATGTTCCTTGCTTAATATTGTTTATGTTGATTGTAATTCTAATCTTTTGCTTGATATCTGTTCCAAGTGTATATTGTTTTGTATTGGGTTCGGAACTCACTTAAACAAATGGGGGGCATGCTGCAAGAGCTCCTTCTGCTCCTTCAGCCAATAGCCTTTAAGATACCAGCCCACTTGGGCGTGGTCTCTTTTGCTTTAAAAAGCAGCTGTAGCCATGCACTCTCTCTCTCCTGCATCTGGCTTCCGGCTATTAGACCTCATTCCTGATCATGCAGAGGGCTGTTGTCTGGGAATGTGATCTGTAAGTTTTTCCCCTTAAATAAATAATGCTTTTATTAATTATAATTCCAAACTGGTGTACAATTGTTTTGGACTTACACCTTCATGGGAGTCTTTGGATAAGTAAGTTGCCATGGCTGCTTGTTCTAACCTGTAAAATGGGAATGATCACATCCATGGCTTCATATGTATACTGAGCCCTGAAATGAGCAGATGAAGGCATGTCTCAAACATTGAGAACATAGGGCAAAGGCCTGAAAGTCAAGATCTGTTATTGCTCTAGTGTATTGCTCTAGTGTATGCAGGGCATTGAGAACAGCACTCTTTGCCTTCCTCCTCCTTTCCTCCTTCTCTCTCTACCCCTGAAAGTTCCCAGGAAGGCCATCCCAGATATTCCCAAAGTATCACCAAAGGTTATTAAAAGTTTGCAGCAGAGGTTCCCCTCAGACAGAAGAGCAATCCTGTTCCTGAGAGTTCTCCAGTATCTGCCAGTAAATAAGTAAGTCCTGGGGAGTTACAGAGTGGCAGGTCACAATTTTCTGAAAGCGACACACAGAGAACCTTAAGCTATCTGGGAAAAAGGTTGGTTCAGTATGGAGTTCCTCAGGCTGGATCTTCAGCATAGCCAAGCAGAGCCCAACAAACACATCCTCCAGCTTCAGGAATGGAACACTATCTGAGACATTGTATACTTTGCTGGCCACATCACTAGAAAAAACATAACCTGTCCCAGAGCAAAATGGTGGGTACTTGTCCTGGGGATATTCAAATTTACTCACAAACCACTTGCTGGACTTTTTCCTGATGGGAAGATCATTGGACTTTATGTAGCCCGTGAAGAACCTGGAGGTTTTGTTTTTCTTCAGCAGCAGGTCAGTCAGATAAACAACATTCACAAACACGTCTGAGTCTGTCTTCATCACAAAAGCTGCCTGAGGACAAAAGTGGTGGACCCATTCCATGCCCATCAATGTCTTCAGGGTCAAGTTGTAATAGACATCCTTGAAATCCTTCTGGATGATGTCACGGTGCTGCTTGCCCTCCTGAGCTGTGGCATTCATCTCATCACGGCTATCTGAGGCCCCCAGAAGGAAGAGGGTCTTCACACGCTGCCCCTGCACCTTTGTTTCTCTACCCCATGTCTTGCGGATGGCCATGCGAGCCTCCAGCTGCTTGTGGGATGAAGTCACCAACAGCACAAGGAAAGGGGGCTTCTGCTTGCAGTCTATATCTGGAAGCTGAAGAAACTTCCCATGACCTTTCTTGAAAACAATTGGTGGTTCCTCAAAAGGCTCCATGCTGAAGTACAAGCAAAGAGCACCCATCGTCAGAATGAAAGCATAAACCAGCCTCATCTTCATGAAGTCCATCTGAAAGAACAAAGACAAACTGCCAGGTCTCCCAAGAGAGAGGCTGGAGTAACAGATACCCACACACAAGATCAGAGGGCTTTGTTCTGGCATTCCAAGCCTAGCACCAGGGCTAGAATTTATACGTTATAAGGTACTAACAGAAAAGTATTTGATAGTTTCCAACACAGGACTAGAGAGACCACTCAGTGGTTAGGAGCACTTCCTGCCAGCAACCACCTGTATCTGCTGTTCTAGTGGATCCGATGCCCTCTTCTGGCCTCTGTGGGTACTGCACACAAGTGGTGCACAGATAAACATGCAAACAAAATTCCCTTATATGTAAACTAAAAACTTTTAAAGTTTACTCAAAGAGTTCCAAACACAAATGAAAAGTAGATAATATACCAACCCCACATATACAAAATTTAAAATTTAAAACTGACCTTTCAAAAAATATGAGTTGATGTGCCAGGTAGGTGATATAGATGAAGAGATCCACAGTTTAGAAAACTCTGGCGGGGCTGTAGAGATGGTTCAGAGGTTGAGAGCAATGGCTGCTCTTCCAGAGATCCCTATTTCAATTCCCAGAAACCACATGGAGGCTCACAGCCATCTATAATGAAACCTGATGCCCTTCTCTGACATGCAGGTGTACATGCAGAACACCCATTCATAAAATATAAGAAAGGAAAAGAAAGAAAGAAAACTCTGGACTCTTTCAGCACATAAAAATGGAGGTCATTCCTCTACAGTGAAGCACACAGGACAGCCTGTCATGCTGTCCCCCAGTGCCACACTGATAGCCTTGGGATTCTAGATGTACGTCCCAGCTCTGGGACCCGCCAACCCTTCACTGATGGGGTATTCAGACTCCTTGTCCTTCAGTAGATGGGACCGGATCTCCCAACAGATCCTCAGCTCTGACCTCTGGTGACTCCATGACAAGGAATGTCACAATACAGCTAGACAGCCTGTACGTCTGACAGCTGTGCATTCAGGGTGCAAGCAGAGGACTGGAAGCAATGCATTCTGGGTGCAATCACATGACAGGCTGTGGAGGCCCAAAAATATGAGCCATTTTCCACATTGACAAGGTCAGAAAGTTGGAACTTACCTCTAGTTCCTTCAAGGTTATTCTGCCTCCACCTCAAAGGTCCCACCTAGCTGTAGACCAGGAGTTTTGCTCTCTCCAGGTTATTGTGAACAGTTATGGCTAAGAGCCAGATTTTGACTTCAGGAATAGATATGTTCCTACCTTAAACAAAAGTCTAAAGATCCAACTAAGGGTCCAGTTCCTATATGGAGATTACTTTGGGTTCCACCCAGGGAGTGGTTTGCCTACAGAGTGTTTTGGTCTAGGGTGTAAGAGTGACTTGTTTTGAACATTTAACTAGGGATGTAGCCCACAACCTTCAATAAGTAGGTAGATTTCTTTGTATCATGTTAATGTAGTTTTTGTTTACTCCTACCTTTTCGCGTCAGGGGTATTTAAAGAAACTGGCACGTAAACGTGGGTATTTTTCAGTCCTCACTGGAATTCTTTCCTGACACTATAGTACTTGTTTCTCCAGTTTATTATTTCCATTTGCATCTTCATATTCTTTACTATATTTTTAAATCCCCATGGGCTCTACCCTGGCAAAAGATACTTTTGTTGGCACTGATCCCCGACAAATGGCCACAGACTGCTCTAATTAAGAATGTTCAAAAAGCAACTCTTCACACTTTGAGTTCCTGACAACTCGTGTGTCTGAACTCTTGGTCTGCAGCCAACGGTGCTGTTGGAAAATGTTGTAGAACCCTTTATGAGATGGGGCCAAGCTACAGAAGTGAGTCCTGGAGGATGAGTGTTGAGTTTATGGTACTGTCCACTTCATGTCCTCTCTCTGCCTCCTGATCCACAAGATGTGAGCAATGATCTCACACCCTGCTACCACAGCTACAAACTGCTCCCAGTGCTGTGTATGTGTTCCTGCTGCAAAGGAGAATCACCTCAAATCAGGATTCAAAGTAAATCCCCCCCAACCTGTAAGTCATTTCTCTTTATGTATTTGGTCATAGCAATGAGAAAAGTAATGAACACAAAAGCACCTCAAATCAGGATCCAAAGTAAATCCCCACCCTGTAAGTCATTTCTCTTTATGTATTTGGTCATAGCAATGAGAAAAGTAATGAACACAAAAGCACCTCTGGTTTTCTGATTTGCACAATTACCCTGAAATTCAAGGAACCTGGAATGTGGTAAGTTTGAGATCACCTGTGTTAGTGTTGTAACACTGAGAAAGAAAGACACTCACTTTTGCTGAGCAAGAACTTAGTTCTACCTGGAATGCTAAGCCACAGGGTAGAATTCACGACGGATTGAGTTCCTTGTGAAGAGCAGGTGGTGACAATGTTTCACCCTACTTTCCAAGACAATCTTCTGGACTCGGTTTGTCAACCAAAACTGAAGACTGTGTCTCTCAGGAATAACTAGGAAAGAAAATGATAGAGTCAAGTTGTTTTCACTTCCCTTCATGCTTTGCCCTCTCCCTGTGTGACCTTGAGTAAGTGTGTGAGCTGAATTCCTGGACTCAGTTTTGTGACTTCTAAAATGGGTACAACTGAGACACGGAGTCAACCATATGAGTCACCTGCATACAACAACAAACAAATATCTAAGAATCCTTTTAGGTCTCACAAAGATAGACCGTGTGGTGGTTTGTAGGAGAATGGCCTCTGTGGGTCTATATCTTTGAAGACTTTGTCATCAGTGGGTGGAAGTTTCTGGAAAGGATTGGGGGTGTGGCCTTGGTGGGGAAGGTGTGTCACTGGATGTGGGCTTTGAGGTTTCAAAAACCCATGCCATTGTCACCTGTGCTCTCTTCCTTCCTAATGGCTGTGGATCGAGGTGTGAACTCTAAGCTGTTCCCGCCATTCATGTCTTTGCTGTCATCATGGACACCAACCGTCTGACACTATAAGACCAACTGAATTTTTATGACATCCTTTGCTCATGGTGTTTCATTACGCAAGGGAAAAGTAATTAACATGGAAGTTGGTACCAGGGAGTGGGATAGATCCTGACTGGCCTGACCTTGTTGTGTTTTGTAGAAATGTAGAAGACAGTGGGGATTTGGATGAGGAAAATGGTTGAACACTGAGTGCTGAGCTTAATGGGCCATCCTAGTAGGAGTGTGGCAGTAGTGCTGTGGACCATGGGGGTCACCTCAAGAGGTCTCAGAGGGGAGCAATATTAGTAACAGGGATAGAGACAATTCTTGTGATATTTTTACAAAGAATGAGGCTGCTTTCTGCCCTTGTATTAAGAACCTGTCTGAGGGCTAGAGAGATGGCTCTGTAGTTAAGAGCACTGGTTGTTCTTCCAGAAAACCTGGGTTCAGTTCCCAGCACTCACATAGCAGTTCACAATTGTTTGTAGTTCCATTTCCGGAAGATGTGATGTCCTCACATCAATGCACACAAAACAAAGTTTAAAAAAAAAAGAGTTGGTGTGCGTTTCAAACAAAAGAATATGCCTGAGATAAATTGAAGAGTAAGGGATTAAGTTCTGTAGTAGTTGTAATTATTCAGCCACAAATAAAGCTGCACTTCTGAGTTCTAGAGCCGTGTACATTCACAGAAGCCCTCAGGCAAAAGTGCCTGAGTGTTAAAGCCCCCCTCATGTTACCCATGTGCACACATGTGTGTTTACATCCACTGACTCAGCTAAGCCCTTGTATGCATGTGTGAGCCCATCATCTGCATTATCTGAATATGACATTGTCACGCCAACCCCTGTGTGCTGCACTAGGCAGCTTTAAAAAAGCTGAATGTGCCATCTTTCTCTCTGCACACCAATTCCCACAGGTCTGTACACGCCCCCTCTAATAAATTTCTAAGCGGGTTTGTTGCATGTTTGGTATTTCCTTCTTACTTGTGCCAGGCAATTTCGATAGTTTGAATATAATTGGCCCCCATAAGCGCATAAGGAGTGGCACTATTAGGAGGTGTGACCTTGTTGGAGGTCATGGTGTCTCTTCACAGCAATAGAAACCCAAAGACAGTTTCACTGGCAGAGCAATTTCAAGACAGGCCAATACTGACTTTCTCATGTGGTTACTAGTGATACCCTTAGGCAAACATACAATAAAAAAGAGTGGGTGGAACAAAAATTAATATAAAATGTTTGAGTAGAAAAATGGCACCAGGGAAATTTAATGTTGGAATTCAGTCTTGAGCTAAAAGAAATAAGGGGATTAAAGAAAGGCCTGACCCAAACTAGAATAAAGCAAGGGTATTCTCAGGGCAAGACCCCACTCAGCTAATCTTCCATCTTGTAAGAGGGAGGCGTAAGGAATTTTCTGTTCCTAAAGAGCAACAAAAAAGGTAGGCAGGAACAGTTGGTCACTGTATGTAAAGTTAACAAAATGTTGAAACTTTGGAATAAATGAGTGACTGAGCTTGGGGCCGGGGAACAATCTTTGTACACTGTAAACATGTACTGCTCTCATTGTTAATAAAAAGCTGATCAGCTGATAACTAAACAGGAGGTATAAGCAGGACAGCCAGACTAAGAGGATGCTGGGAGGAAGAAGGGCAGAGTTAGAAGTTGCCAGGAGATGCAGAGAGAAGAAAGATTGGGGTTCTATACTGAGAAAAGGTACCAAGCCATGTGGCAAAACAGTTAAGAAATATGGGTGGTATAGGAGGTTCTTCTGTCTATGTGTTGCTTTCATTGATTGAATAAAGAAACTGCCTTGGCCTTTTATAGGGAAGCACTTAGGTAGGCGGAGAAAACAGATATGATTGCTGGGAAGAAGGGCAGATGGAGAATGCCATGGATCTCCTGCCTGGGAAGGACTCTGATTAGAATCATGTCGGTAAGGCAGAGTTATGTGGAAATATGCAGGAATGGGTTAAATTAAGATGTAAGAATTAGCCAATAAGAAGCTAGAGATAATGGGCCAGGCATTGACTTAATTAATACAATTTCTGTGTAATTATTTCAGGTGTAAGCTAGCATGCAGACAAATTGAAAAGCAGGCCCTCTCTCCCTCATACAACATATGGGTTAATTCAAATGTAAGAGTTACCTACCTAGTAAAAAGCCTGAGTTATTGGCCAAGCATTTCTAATTAGTGTAAGCCTCAGTATGATTATTTGGGAGCTGCTGGTGGGACAGAAGCTTCCATCTACACCTTACGCCACTTAATCTTTAACCTGTGGGATCTAAAATGATCCATTCTGCTGAGCGTAACAGAGAGGACAAAGCAAGTAGTGACTAAGGGTGATGCACAAGGAATGAATTCATGGGTCGCGCACAGTTTGAAACCAGAGAAGAGCAATGGTTCCCCTAGTGAATCCCATCGCAGTATTACCAGGCAATAGTGAGCCAGCTCTTCTCAGAGAAAGGCAGTTCATTAATTTGCCAGGAAGGCAAGCCTCAGGTCACACATTATTCTCTTCTTAAAAATTAAAGCCCTTCACCAAAATAATATAAGCTATGGAAACCACGTGCTGAGGAAAAGTGTCTCCAAGAGTGAGATGAGGCAAGCATCCTTCATAGTTCCCCAAGCAGTCATGAAATGGAAGGGCATAGAAAAATCTTTGGCAATGTCCAAACCCAAATGAGGCTGTCAGCTCCAAGTTCCTAGCTGGAATCCTGCTCTTTGCCCATTGGGCGAGGGCCAGACAGAGTAGCCCACACAGCTCCTGCAATGTGCTGATTAATTTATGTCAGCTTGACTGGGCATAGGGTATTCTAAGACACTTGGTTAAATATTATGTTGGATGTGTATGAGATAGTGTTTAGGAATGAAAATACCATTCAAATGGGTGGACCTTCCATGGCAGTGAGGCTCCTGTACTCAGCCGAGGATTGGTCTGGTCAAAAGGACTGCTTCATTGAGATGACTGTTATTCTCTGTGTTCAGGTGAAACACCTTCATTCTGTGGTTATACCTTAAGTAAAGCTTTATAAATATGATAGTGACCCTTAAAGAGGAAATGAAAAATTCCCTTAAAGAAATGGAGAAAAAGACAAACAAAAATGTGCAAGAAATCAATAAATCTCTCACAGAAAGCCAAGAAAAAAAAAACAATCAAACAGGCGAAGCAAACAGTTCAAACAGTTCAAGACTTAAAAATTGAAATAGAGTCAATAAAGAAAACACAAACTGAAGGAAATTTGGAAATGGAAAATCTGTGTAAATTAACAGAAACTACAGATGCAAGCATAACCAACAGATTATAAGAGATGGAAGAGAGAATCTAAGGAGTTGAAGATATAATAGAGGAAAAAGATTCACCAGTCAAATAAAATGTTAAATCCAGCAAATCCTGTTAAGCATCCAGGAAATCTGGGACACCATCAAAAGACCAAGCCTAAGAATAACAGCGATAGAAGAAGGAGACAAACTCTAGCTCAAAGGGACAGAAAATATTTTTAACAAAATTACAAAAGAAAAATTTCCAAACCTAAAGAAGGACAATCCTGTAGGCACAAGAAGTTTATAGAAAACCAAATGAACTGGTCCAGAGAAAAACATCCCCTTGCATAATAATCAAAACACTAAACATACAGAATAAAGAAAGACTATTGGAGCAAGCAAGCTACACAGGAGCCGAAGCCAGGAGCCAATTTAGTCCGGGGAGCCAATCCAGTCCCGGGACACTGACAGACCAGTATTGAACTAGCAATCTGGTCCAGAGACAGAGATCTCCACCAGAACAGGTACAGGGGAGTAATTGCTGAGTGAGCCAGAGCCACAGACCACAGAGGGTCTGGACATGAATCTGGGATTTCAAGGGAGTAGACCTAAGCCAGGGCCACTGTGGGTCTGGGTGTAAGTCTAGGACCTCCAAAGAACTAGGGTTGATCCAGGACCTCTACCAATCTGGGCATGAATCTTGGACTTCTGAGGGACTAGGCAGGAATCAGAGATCTCTGTGGGGCCAAGTGTGAGTCTGGGCCGCAGAAGGAGTAGGCCTGATCCAGGACCTCTGTGAGTCTGGAAATTGGTCTGGGATATCAAAGGGAATAGGAGGTAACCTGGAACATCTGTGGGTCTGAGCATGAGTCTGGAACCTCTGAGCAAGTATTCCTGAGCCAGGTCCTCTGTGGTTCTGGGCACACCCGAGCCTGGGAACTTTGAGACAGTAGACTGGAGCCAGAAACCTTTGCAGGACCATCTCCAAGCCAGGGACTTCTGCAGGAAGGGATCCAGATGGGATTTACAGAAACAGGTCAAAGCCAGTAACCTAGGTCAAAGTAGGCCTGAGATAGCAAACTCCAAGGGAACAGAGCAAAGTACAGAAATGCTGAGTTCTCTCCAGGAACATAAAATAACCAACGGGGTAACTAGAACTGTGGTACTGACTGTACCATGAGGAACAATCATCTGAGCTTTGGATTTACTGGCTCCTAGAATACTAATCAACAGAATCTCAGACAGCCCCAACTACACCTAATAGAAGAAAAGATGAGTAGAAAAGGTAAGAACACATGCAACATTACAAAGAGTAACACAACACCAGTAAAACCTAAAGAACCTACAACAGCAAGACCTGAACAATCAAATGTAGATGAAGCAGAATAAAATGACCTAAAAGAATAATTTCAAGAGAATATTTGAAATTATTAAGAGGAAATTAAAAATTCCCTTAAAGAAATAGAGGAAAAGACAAACAAAAAAATTGGAAGACATCAGTAAACCCCTTAAAGTAAACCAATAAGATTCAGTGTGGTTGGCTTTATGTTGAGGTCTTTGTCCAATCTGAAACTGAGTTTTGTGCATGGTGATAGATGTGGGGCTATTTTCATTCTTCTACATGTTTATATCCAGTTATGCCAGCACCATTTAGAACTTAGAGAAGAGAAAATGAAAAGCACACTTGAATGCATTGGCTCAGGAGACTACTTGCTAAATTTAATTCCAGCAGTACAGACACTGAGAGAAACAATAAATGGGGCCTCCTGAAACTGAAAAGCTTCTGTGAAGCAAAGGACATGGTCAACAAGGCAAAATGACAACCTACAGAAAGGGAGAAGATCTTCACTAACCCCACATAAGACAGGGGTCTGATATTGAAAATATACAAAGAATTCAAGAAATTGGTCATCAAAAGAACAAATAATCAAATAAAAATTATGGAGTATAGACCTAAACACAGAACTCTCAACAGAGGAATATTAAATGGCTGAAAGACACTTAAGGAAATCTTCAACATTTTTAATCATCAGATAAATGCAAATCAAAACAACTCTGAGATTTCATGTTATACCTGTCAGAATGGCCAAGATCAAAAACAATGATGACAACTTATGCTGGAGAGGTTGTGGAGTAAAGGGATCACTCCTGCATTGCTGATGCGAATGCAACCTGGTACAGCCCCTTTAGATGACAGTGGGACTATTTCTCAGAAAATTAGGAAACAACTTCCTCAAGATCCAGTAATACCATTTTTGGTTATATAACCAAAAGATGCTCAACTGTGCCACAAGGACATGTGCTCAACTGTGTTTATAGTAGCATTGTTTGTAATAGCCAGAACCTGGAAACATCCTAAATGCCCTTTGACTGAAGAATGGATAAAAAAAAAATGTGGTACATTTACACAATGAGGTACTATACAGCAGAAAAACATAACATCTTGAATTTTGCGGGAAAATGGATGGAACTAGAAAACATTATTTTGAGTGAGGTAACCCAGACACAGAAAGACAATTATCACATGTACTTATTCATGGTGATTTTTAAGCCCAAAGCAAAGAAAACCAGCCTACAAACCACAATCCCAGAGAACTTAGACAACAATGAGGACACTAAGAGAGACTTACATATATCTAATGTACATGGGAAGTAGAAAAAGACAAGATCTCCTGAGTAAATTGGGAGCATGGGGACCTTGGGGGAGGTTTGAAGGGGGGAGGTGAAGCAGGGAAGGGAGCAGAGAAAAATGTAGAGCTCAATAAAAATCAACCATAAAAAGACTATTAAGAGCTGCAAAGGAAAAAGTCCAAGTAATACAAAAGGGCAGACTTATTAGAATAACACCCGAATTCTCAATGGAAACTGTGATAGCAAGAAGGTTCTGGACAGTTGTGCTTCAGACACTAAGAGATTATGGATGCAATCCCTGACTACCATAACCAACAAAGCTTTCAATCATTATTGATGAAGAAAACTGGTGTGGGAGAATGGTCTGTATTCTGTCAATCATGTTTTAAATAAACACTGATTGGCCAGTCAGGAAGTACAGTCGGGAAAACCAGACAGGAAGTAGAAATGATGCAAAGAGAACAGGAGAATTCTGGGAATGAGGAAGTTGATTTCCCCCCACTCCTGCCTAGACCACCGAAGCAGCAGGATGTGATCTGCCCCACTGAAAAAGGTACTGAGCCACATGGCTAACATAGATCAGAAAAATGAGTTAATCAAGATGTGAGAGTTAGCCAGTGAAAGGCTAGAGCTAATGGGCCAATCAGCCTATAATTTATGGAGACCTATGTGTGATTTTTGGGGGGCTAAACAGTTGTGGAGTCAAAGGGTAGGCCAAAACCCCTACAAACAAGCCAGCCCTCGTGTTACAGAAAACAAAATATTCCAAAACAAATCCAGATTTAAATAATACCTATTCACAAATCTACCCTATGGAAAGTACTAGATGGAAAGCTGCACCCCAAGGAAGAAAGCTACATCCATGAAAACACAGGTGTCTCATACCAACAAACCCTAAAGAAGGAAAACACATACTACCAACAACAAACCAAAAGTTAATCGGAATTAATAGTCACTGGTCGTTAATATTCCTGAATATCAATGGACTCAATTCATCTACAAAAAGACACAGACTAACAGAATGGATACAAAAACAATATCCATTCTTCTACTGCATACAAGAAACACAACTTAACTTCAAAAACAGACATTACCTCAGAGTAAAAGGTTGGGAAACGATTTTCCAATCAAATGGACCTAAGAAACAAGCTGATGTAGCTATCCTAATATCTAACAAAATCAACTTCAAATGAAAATTAATCTAAAGAGTGGGAGAAAAACATTTCATATTTATCACAGGAAAAATCCATCAAGGTGAGGTCTCAATTTTGAACATTTATGTCCCAAGTACAAGGACACCCACTTTTGTAAAAGAAATATTACTAAAGCATAACACACATCAAACCACATCACACCAGTAGTGGGAGACCTCAACACCCACTAAACAATGTACAGGACTGCAAAAAAGAAACTACCCAGAGAAATAATGGAACTAACAAATGTTGTTATTCAACTGGGCTTAAAAGCCTTCTATAGAACATTCCACCCAAAAAAAAAAAAAGACTATACCTTCTCAGCAACTCATGGAACCTTCTCTAAAATTAACCACATATTCAGTTTCAAAGAAAACCTCAATAGATACAAAAAATTGGAATAGCCCCCTGTATCTTATCAGATCATAATGACTTAAATTTAAAATACAACTACAACACAAATCGCAGAAAGCCTACAAACTCATGGAAACTGAATAATACTTGACTGTGTCACCATTAGAAAAAGGAAGAAATAAAGAAAGAAATTATGAACTTATTAGAATTCAATGAAAATGCACAATATGCCCAAACTTCTGGGACACTATGAAAGTCAATCATGAATTCATAAAGTTTGCTAAACAAGAAACAGAATTTGAACAAACAGAGAATGATTAGACAATAAGTCTATAATCAAATATTAACCTTCCCCTGTTCCAAAGTACAACCCAGAAAAGATTTAAATGTTGGGACTAATTGAGTCCTGGCCTTCAGCTGTTCTTCCCTGCTAGAGCCTTCTAATTGAAGTTACTAAAAGCTGTGCCTTGCCTAGAGGATCAGAGGATGGGATTTTCACCTGTTGGCCATTGACGACTGTGTGTTTAAGCTTCCATGGTGCTATTAAAGAAAGGCTTTTGTAGCAGTGATTGGAGGTCCGTGTGTTGCTCTGTCTCGGCGTATGTTTCCTCAACCTCCAGCCCCTTGTCTGAAGCTCATGAACTAGGTTCTAGCACATAGAGCGCAGACGGGGGGTGCAGTACACGGCATTTAGGGACAAGTTTTACAAAGATTTTAAGGAAACAATAATGATTATATATATTTATATATTACATGAATGATTTTAAAGGAACAGAATGGCCAGGTATGATAACACATACCAATAATCCCAGTATTTGGGAGGAAGAGTGTAGTGGTTTGAATAGGTATGGCCCCATAGATTCATGTGTTTGAATACTTGGTCCATAGGGAGTGGCACTATTAGGAGGTGTAGCCTTGGTAGAATATGTGTGACATTCTTAAAGGAAGTGTGTCACTGTTGAGGAGGGCTTTGAGGTCTTATATGCTCAAGCTATGCCCAGTGTGGCACACAGTCAGCTACTGCTTGCAGATCAAGGTATTGAACTCTCAGCTCCTTCTCCAGCACCATGTCTGCCTGTACACTGCCATGCCTCTCACTGTGATGAGAATGAACTAAACCTCTGAAATGGTAAGACAGCCTCCATTAAATGTTTTCTTTTACAAGAGTTACCATGGTCATAGTGTGTCTCCAAAGCAATGAAACACTAAGACAAGCTATAATATCCAATATAATTAACTGCATTAAAACACTGAAGGCAGGAGCTGGGGAGATGCCCAGTGCTTAAAACACTTCCTGCTCTTTCTGAGGACTCAAGTTCGGTTCCCAGTTGTCATTTGGGCAGTTCACAATTTCCTCTAATTCCTACTCATGGGATCCAACACCCTCTCTGGCCCCACAGTTGTGTGCACACATGGCATACATTCACAAGACACATATAAAAAGATAAAACATAGTAAACTTATTTTTAATATAAAAACATTCTACATATGAACATTATAACCAATAAGAATATAGCTAGGTCATTTGGCCTATATAATGTTTTTTTCTTGTTTTGGGGTTTTCAAGACAGGGTTTTGCCCTGTGTAGCCCTGGCTGTCCTGGAACTCATTCTGTAGAAGAAGCTAGTCTCCAGTCCACCTACTTTTACCTCTCAAGTAGGATTAAATGCATGCACCACCACTGCCCAGTTCTTTTGCAGTAATATTAATAAGAATTCCTAACTTCGTTCTAATGAGAAGAAATGTCAGGCAAGTTCACACTAAATGATATTATATGAAACAATCATTTTGGCCCTCTCAATATGGTAAACTCATGAGAGACAAAGACTAAGACACTATTATAAAGTGACTATGGGAAGCAGAGGTGAAAACCAAGTATGACATGTAATTCTGGATGTGAACCCAGGGCAGAATGACATTAACAAGAACACTGTGTAACATGCAGTCTGGAATTTAAGCATATTGAGCCAAATGTTATGGTGCATGCCTGTAACCTCAGCACTAAAGAAACTGAGACAGAGGATCAAGTATTTGAGGCCAGCCTAAGCTATATAGCAAGACTCTGAAAAATATAACCCTGTAATAATAATAACAACAACAACAATAATAAAAGAATGAATGAATAAAAAAGTTGTATTTACTAAATTCATATAGAAGACAAAAACTGAGCAGCACATTACAAAGAAAACAGAGGGAAACTTTATGCATGTGAATCCTGCCATTCAGTCATAAGTCAGGAATGTATTGGTGAGGTACAGGCAAAGAGACCAATGTCATGAACTAAATGGTGTGTCCCTAACAGTCATGGTGGAGTTCTGGCCCCAGTATGGCAGAGCCTTCAAGCTGTAATTAAGATTAGATGATGAGGCTCCAGGTGAGGCCCTAATTCAATTGACTTATTAGAAGAGAAAGTCAGAGAAATGCCAGGCCCTTCAAATGACAGAAAATGGAAGTCTGTAACCAGAAGAGAGACCTCACCAGGAGCCAGCCACTCAGGGACTTTGAACTAAGACTTACTTGGTCTCTACAAGTTTCTCCTCTAAGTCACCTGGACTAAGATGTCTGTATAGCAGACATCACAGTGAAAATTAAGTCTCTAAGAGAATGGTGTTCACAGTGTAAATGAAGGCTCTAACAAGCCTATGCAACCACTAAAAACAGGCATTGAAATAAAAAGTGAACTCCTATGGGAGGTCTTTCTGTCTGTGTTGCTTTTATTGGTTAATGAATAAAGAAGCTGCCTTGGCCTATAGCCAGGTAGAAGGAAGGTGGGGTCAGAGAGAAGCTATAGAGCCACCAGAGACAGATGCTGGGAACTTTACCCAGTAATCCACACCCACATGGCAATATACAGATTAATGGAAATGGCTTAAATTAATATGTAAGTGTTAGCCAATAAGAAGTCAGAGCTAATATGCCAAGCAGTGATTTAATTAACAGAGATTGTGTATGGTTATTTTGGTTCTGAGCAGCTGGTATGAACAAACAGCCTCCTCACAACAAATTGTCATCAAATGTGGGGTTGACAAAAACCATGTAAAACTTGAGAAAGCTTAAAAAGAAATCATAGACACAAAGAAAACCAGAGTTAATCATAGTGGCATTTTCTTGGATGGGCACTGTTTGCTAAAACAAGCAGAAGCATAGCTCCTTTAAGAGAGGTTTTCATGATTCCATGGTTTTAAAAAGCTGCATCATTTTGAAACTGTGGTTTTCTTGGCTGTGCTGCCATGACAAACTCTGACGAGGTCCAGCTATAGAACATTTGAAATCATTTGTATGGGTTTATGAGTGGTGTGCTGTAGCTTGCTTGATGGAATGTGGACTGGCTCTATGCCTAGAAGTGGGGCAGTGTGCGTGGCTCTCAGAGGCATGAGAGGTTCTGCCATGATGAACTGGGCAGATCAACCAGGCAGTACCTTATATACCCTAGTAATGACACAGCTTAAGTTTTTAAGAAGCGCCTAGAATTTTAAGAAGTGTTCCTGGACATAAAGAATGTGGCTGACAATGAGGGCTGACTGAGAAGCCAAGGACAATGGCACTGGGTTTTGATTCTACTGCATGTAGTGACTTTGTGGGAGCCTAGTCTGTTTGGATGCTCACCTTCCTAGACCTGAATGGAGTGGGGAGTACTTTGGACTTCCCACAGGGCAGGGAACCCTGACTGCTCTTTGGACTGGAGGGGGGAGGGAGAGAGGGGGAAGGAAATGGGAAGAGGGGGGGAGGTGGAAATTTTGAATAAAAAAAATAATTACAGATACACAATATGACAGATTCATACATAAAAGTCCTTTAAATGGGTTATAGTGTTGAATAAATGTACGTAGGCTTGGAAGAGAGAAGAAAAAGAGTATAGAGAGTTATATAAAGAAATAAATGGTGTTTTTTAAAAAACAAAATCTTTAAAGAAACAGTAAAAATAAATGAGCCATTTAATTGGAATATACACAGAGAGTCTGAATTATGTATATTATGTCTTCTTTGAATTTTTTTCACTGTAAAGGAGCTAAGTACAGAGAGACACTTCATTTATGGGCTGATAAGCTAAACCAACATGTATATTATAAAGTTATTGTGGCTTCAGAATTTGGATATAATGATATGTGCTTTAGAAAAGAGGTTCTGCTTTTGTTTCCACAGAGGATGAGAACCTGTGAATTCATACCAGGCGAATGTGATTTGATGTTCCAAGACCCCCTGAAAGGTCAGCATGAACACCCCAAAAATTGCTTCACCCAACAATCAGCAGGAAGTAGTCTAGAGAACTACACCTATATTCCCAGATACTGTTTATAAATGTTTTACATTTAAAAGGGGATAGGCTCTAGAGACTTGCACTGGTATGGATCTTGCTCTATTGATACAAATTTAAAGTCAATTTTGTTATATGTATATTTCTGCCCTTGATTAATGTATTACGTTTTTGCAGCTCATCTAAAAATGTAATGTATAATTAAGAAATATAGGTTAGTAGAAATTCATCTAAAGTAGTCAAGCTTGTAGTCATGTTAGTTCGGTTTTCTAGATATATAGAGATATATTTCAGTTAGGTCTTCTTCAAATCTTTCAGAGACCTTCAGAATATGGTATTTAAAATGTTTAATAAGTTAGGGCTTTTCATGACAATGAGACACATATGTTCCTGGCAGGACCAGCTACTTCAAGAGGAAGATGCGCATTGAAGAGGCTCCTCATGGAGTTTGTTTGCCATTAGGGCAAAAAATTGCTCTTGCCTGGAGTGCTTGATGAACTGTACATGCAGGACTCACAGAGAAATGACTGCTGAACTTTCCTAAAGGTGAGATGATCCCTCTGGGTTCCTTCTTCATGAAAGAGTCTGCTAGACATTCTGCAAGATACAGAAGAAGTGACTAACAAACTGCCAATATAGGCAGACCTGTTTTTAAATATCCTGCTTCATGGGAAAGTCTGCTGGATACTATGGGCCTGTAGGCTAAAATGGATACCCCAATTGTAGAAAAGAACTTTGGGTGACTGTCCAGGTAGTGAGATGTCTCTGTCAATTCTAGAATTTTGGAAGTTGCTTACAATGCACTTCCTGTTTACTTATGTAATCTTATATCTTTCTGGAGTCTTTGATGAGTTGAAGAGTTTATAGTTATAATTATGGTTTTCCTTAGTTATGATAAAAGATAAAGTAGATATAAACATTGTAACTGTAGTTCTTGCTTGATATATATAGTTTTGCTATGTTAAGGTTAAAACCTTTCTTTCTGTTTAAACAAAAAAGGGGAAATAAGGTAGAAGGTCCTTCTGTCTATGAGCTGCTTTTATTGGTTAATGAATAAAGAAATTTGTTTGGCCTATAGCAAGATAGAAGGAAGGCAGAATCAAGGAGAAGCCATGCAGTTGCCACAGGAGACAGACGCTGGGAACTTTACCCAGTAAGCCATAGCTACATGCCAATATACAGATTAATAGAAATTGGTTAAATTAATATGTAAGAGTTAGCCAATATGAAGCTAGAGCTAATGGGCTGAGCAGTGATTTAATTAATAGAGTTTCTGTGTGGTTATTTCAGTTCAGGGAAGCTGGGATGAACAAGAGGCCTCCCCAGTACAAACAGATCCCTCACAGAAAAGGAATGCCAAGGGGTAGGCATATAGACAGACTTCCTTAATATGAATGTGAAATGTAATCCATGGCTTGTGTGAATAAATTATTGGTTCTCTACTTCTAGACTGGTCTTGGCAAGGCAATGGGCCTTTTCTGTGGAAGCATAACTGGATAAGGTGGGGGCAGCCCTTTAAGGCTGTAGTCTGGTCTTCTTCTTGCTTAAGCTCTATACTGCCTGGTTGGTGTGGTTTGACTATCACCTCATCTTCCTGTTGCCAGAGACAGGAGCTGGTCCTGAGTTCATGCCATTCCTGCTGTAATGGACTATATCTTCTCCTCTGTGATCTCAGGGCAATCCTATCTCTCAAGTTACTTCTGTCTTGTCAAGAATTTGGTCACAGTGACAAAGAGACAGAGATAGATGATTGATGATAGATAGATAGTTGATAGATGAAAGATAGATAAATAGATAGATAAGGAATATATAATAGATTATAAATAGATACATGGTAGGTTATAGAGAAATGATATATGATTTTAAATCAAAGGCATATGACAGATAATAGGTATACCAAAAAGATATACAATAGAAGTTATGTAGGTTATATAGTATATAAATAGAAGACAAATGATAGATTGATGAAAATATGCATGCTAGACTACATATACGTGATAGAGATGGATAGATGATAAATAAATTACAAGCTGATTGATAGATATACCAGAGAGACATTAAATGATAGATAAACAATATATATTATGAATAGAAAATAGACAAGTGATTGGTTCATAGATGATGGAAGACTAATAGGTGGTGGATAGATGATAGACAAGAAAATATAGATGATAAATACAAAGACAGTCAAAAGTGTATCAATCAATCAATAGAAGATTATGGCATATTGATAAACAAAAGACAGACAAATCATAGGATAATACCCACATGTTAATGAAAACACTATCGACTAGGCTAGAATCAGGTAAATGCATAATTTTCTTCCTCTTCTTTGGATTTTTGAGATAAGAGTTTCTCTATGTAGCCCTGGCTGTCCTAGAACTCACTATGCAGAACAGGCTCGCCTTGATCTCACAGAGATCTGCCATCCTCTGACTCCTGAGTGCTGGGATTAACAGTGTGCACCACCATTCACTTTAGGTAAAAGAATATTAAAGCAATGAGATGGAGTTACTACTTTTTCTTTTTTATTATTAATTTATTTATTTATTAAAGATTTCTGCCCCCTCCCCGCCACCACCTCCCATTTCCCTCCCTCTTCCCCAATCAAGTCCCCCTCCCTCATCAGCCCAAAGAGCAGTGAGGGTTCCCTGCCCTGTGGGAAGTCCAAGGACCTCCCACCTCCTTCCAGGTCTAGTAAGGTGAGCATCCAAACTGCCTAGGCTCCCACAAAGCCAGTACGTGCAGTAGGATCAAAACCCAGTGCCATTGTTCTTGAGTTCTCAGTAGTCCTCACTGTCTGCTATGTTCAGCGAGTCGAGTTTTATCCCATGCTTATTCAGACCCAGTCCATGTGGCCTTGGTGAAAGCATTCATTGGGGACTTAACAGCACACCTAAAAGCTCTAGAAAAAAAAGAAGCAGACGTGCCCAGGAGGAGTAGAAAATTGGAAATAATCAAACTGAGGGCTGAAATCAACAAAATAGAAACACAGAAAACAGTCCAAAGAGTCAATGAAACAAAAAGTTGGTTCTTGGAGAAAATCAACAAGATCGACAAATCCCTATCCAAACTAATTAAACGACAGAGAGAGAACACGCAAATAAACAAGATCAGAAATGAAAAGGGGGACATAACCACAGACACAGAGGAAATTCAGAGAATCATTAGATATTACTACTTTTTCTATTAATAAAAATTTAAAGGTCCAGTGAGTCTAAGTCTAGGCTAAGCTCTGGGGAACCAGGCACTGAGTTACTAAACCATATGGTTGGTGGGAGTGTGATTAATGAAGCCCCTTCCCTCTCAAGTAGCATTGTTCAGGATCTAGGACAGATTGAGACCAATCTAGAACTGCCCTGGAATTCAATTACACTCATACATGTAGATCATTAATCTATAGGAAATCACACAGTTGTGCAAGAGGAGACAAACCAGGAATGCCTATCACTGTGTTTAATAGAAAAATACAAAACATTTAGAACCCAGCAATAGTGGTGAGAATGCAGAAATTAGCACCAGCTTCATACCTACAGATTTCTAAAGCATAATGGTAGTGATGTGAGATATAGCCTCACACATAGAGATAAGAACACACACACAGTTAGGATGGAGGAGGATCCAGAGCAGGGAGAAAGGGTAACAGGTGGGGAGAGAAATGAAAGGAAACGCTTTATGACCAACTCACTTTTTACTACCACACTATTAAGTCACAGCAGGTGCCACCCATGTGACAGGGACATGCTCACACACAGTTTGCCTGCAGCTCTCTGACTTTTCTACAGCCTGAAATAGTTTACAATTTTAGGAAATATGCATTTAGCTGTGTGGTGGTGGGACATGCCCTTAATTCCAGGACACAGGAGGACCTCTCTGAATTTGAGACCAGCCTGATCTACAAGAGATGGTTCCAGGACAGGCACCAAAGCTACAGAGAAACACTGTCTCAAAAAAACAAAAAAAAAAACACAAAAGAAAGAAAGAAAGAAAGAAAGAAAGAAAGAAAGAAAGAAGGAAGGAGGAAGGGAGGGAGGGAGGGAGGAAGGAAGGAAGGAAAGGAGGGAGGGAGGGAGGGAGGGAGGGAGGAAGGAAGGAAGGAAGGAAGGAAGGAAAGAAGGAAGGAAGGAAGGAAGGAAGGAAGGAAGGAAGGAAGGAAGGAAGGAAGGAAGGAAGGAAATTTCTACCTAACCTGAGTAGCCTTGAAAACATATTACGGTAAAATAACATGAAAAGCAATCTGGAAATCATGTTTAATCACACGGCCTGATCCCTCTCACTCCCCTTTCATCATAGCCTGGGACAATGGACAACAAAGAAGTAGATTGTGATACAGAGAATCCAACTGAAAATCTGAGAAGAATTTGAAAAAATCCAAATAAGAAAGAGGAAATAAGGAATGATCAAGGTAACTTGTACCTACAGAGGCAGCCTACCAGGTGACCCTGCCGTGTTAAACAAGAACGACAGCCTGGCTAATCAGGAAGAAGGGACTCCCAGAAGTGGATCAAAGGGGAGCCTGATAAATGTACTGCTCCCCAAAGAAATTGGGAATGCTCAGTCAGCAAAACACAAGGGACATAAGAAATTACAAGAGACCCAGGAGATTAACAAAGGAATTGCAGAGCTAACACATGGAAATTAACACACCTCTAGGGAACAGAGAAATGAGGTCTTGCAAGAAACAGAACAGACAGCTTTTAACAGTGACCCAAAAATAAATAAAATTAACAGTGACACAGGGAAGGGAGTTTAGACAGAGAGAACAAGCTACATGGAAGAGAGCCCAAACCTGATCAGCACACTCGCCACTGTGCCCCAAAGTCTGTCCTCTATTTTGCCAGTCTACTGAGCCCCAAAATATATATCTTATACTAATTGGCAATTATTCTTAAGACCAAGTTATTTTATAATTAGGGAAGATATTTATTTCTTTCGAAAACCAAGCAAATTTCAGCAGAGAACTTAGAAAATGTGAGGTAATGTTGCAATAATCATTGTCACCAGTGTCACATGGAAATATGCGACCATATAGTCCTCATGTAAACCCAGAGAAATAATATCAGCCTCTGTGGTGTCAATGGAGAGACCTGAGGCACAGGGTGGAATTAATGTGCCGAGTTCCTCTGTCTCCATGAGTACATAGGGAATGAGGGAGTGATCAACTCTACTTTTAGACCTGTTTGGTTCCAAATGACTTCTAGCTCTTACTGAGGATGTGGGATGATGTTCAAAATCAGATACAAAGAGTCTCGATGACTTTACCAAGTCAGTATCATTACATAGCATTCTTAGCCCCTGAGTTTGGTTTTCAACTCACTATAATGCTATTTTTTATCAGATCCAAAAGAAACTAGGAACAAATGGCTCTTTGTGATGCCTATTAGCAATGGAAAGCACAAGCTGACCTCCAAGCTCACTCAGTTCCTGTGGCTCCTCTCAGCTCTGCTAACCCTGTCCCTAAACCTCTCCAGCTCAGGGGATCCCTTCCCCTGCTTCTCCTTCCTCTATAACCCTGCCATTTCATCCACACGCCCCTCTTGACCTCTCCTCTTCTCTTCTCTCCTCTCCTCTTCTCTCTTTTCCTCTCCCCACTCCCCTCTTCTTTCAGTTAAGGCTACTACTTTCTGTCCCTGCTCTGGACTCTTCCAAGTGACTCTGACTGTTTACCCCTCAGGCCTACAATAAGAACCTTCCCCTCAGCCATACAATGAAGCAGCCATGTCCTTGCTTTATATAATTTTGTCAAAAGTTCTGTTATTATATTACCATAGCTGGGACTACAGGTTCTTTCCCTACTCAGTACAAAATACGGATGGCAATCCAGTTTGTAAAGCCAGCTTGATATTCGACTAGATGGCCAATGGCAAGCACAGGTCTGCTTATATTCCAAAGAACCCCTCTCCTTTACCACAGTAGGTATGCTCTCTGAATGGTCACTCATCAGGCTGAGATATAAGGGCTGTGACAAGCTCAGATCTTTCTCAGCATTGGACTGTGTGCTTTTATCTCTATATTGAAATTATAAAGACCCTGGTTTCATCTGGTATGTCAACGTGGCATCTAGACCACATGGATCTGATCTGGAACATCACCACCCCCACCTTCCCTTGGTTGGATGGTGGGGAATATGAATTAACTTAATAACTAGCAGCCAAGGACTGTGGTTTCCAGAGTCCAGGCTTTAACCTATTCATGCCATACGACTAGCAGGACAGCTGGTCAGCAGTTATTTCAAAGTTCAGTCTGGGACACTCAATCTCATGATCCTGGCTTTAAACTGAGATTAGGTAACTTTACCAAAACCTCTATCATCCATCTTACCCACCCTTTCACTCTGCAGCTTCAGACATGGGTTCAGATAATTCCCTCTTACCAGAAGATAAGGAAAGTGTCCAAACCCACAGGAGGCCAGTCACAAAGGCTGATGGAGCACAATCCCCAAGCCTGAGATCAGGAGAAGTGGAAAGATCCTTTGCCGGTCCTGTGCTTCCTTGATGGCAGGGAAGTGAGCAGAGAGGAGCAATGGGGATCAGGAGAAAAGCCAGCTGGGTACTGGAGGCCACTCCCCAACTCCCATTCTCACCCTCCTCACCCTCAACCCCACCCCTACCCCTACATATACACCACACACACACACACACACACACACACACACACACAGAGCTCACCCAACCCAGGGTGGGGCAATGACAATTCAGTGAGTTCTTTCCTGGTAGCTGATACTTAGAGTTAGGAAAAGGACTCTTTAGCTCTGTCAGATTCAAGGAAGGAGCACATCCTGTTCTTTCAACTTACTGGGGACAGAAGGTATCAGGCAGCTATTCAAGGCCACAGGAACCAGGAGTGACTCTCAGGACCAGAAACCCAGAAGAAATAGGATCTGATGCCCAGTTAAATGAGCAAACAGAAGAGATGGCAAGTTCCTGAGCTCAGAGTGCAAGGCTAAGGCCACGTCCAGGAGAGCAGAGACCGTGTCTAGAAGTCCTAGGGTCCTCTGCACTGACCTAACCTTTCCTGACCACTGCCTGTAACCAGCAAGTGGGAACAGAAGGAGGAGAGCCCAGCTGAAAGGAGACTCCCCAGCATGTCAGAACACCTGGCCTCATCTCATAAAGTCCAGTCTCAGAGAAGCCCATTGTTTATTCAGAGAACCTGCCACAACCCACAAAAGAAGGAACATCTGGTGAGAGTAACATCCATAAAGGAAGAACTGTTTGGGTCAAGCTGGGGGTGGGGAGGAGGGAGAAAGATTTGCTCCCCAAGTTCTCTTCGGGACTTGACGCCAACAACCTTGCTCTAGTTTTTCCCTCAAAATTAGACTTTCTTTTATAAAAATTGTTTTTATTTTTTGATGACATCTCAATATTTAATGAATAATGTATGCTATATTTCCTGAGAGATAGCAAGATGATATAGAGCAGTTTTCAACTTTGGCCAGTAAGTATGACTATTGAGGAATTCTTATCTTCTTTTAGTTTCTAAACTTCAAATTTTTAATTTTTGGGTTTTTTTGAGCTTTGTATTTTTTTCTGTTCCCCTACCTTCATCTCCCCTCCCCTCTTCAATCCTCTCCCATGGTCCCCATGCTCCCAATTTACTCAGGAGATCTTTTTTTCTATATCTCATGTCATTTAGATCCAAGTATGTCTCTCTTAGGATCCTCTTAGAATTATAGCCTAGCTTTGTTTTTCTTTGCTTTATGTCTAAATGTCACTTATGAGTGAGTACATATGATAATTGTCTTTCTGTGTCTGTGTTAACCTCACTCAATATGATGTTTTCTAGATCCATCCATTTGCCCGCAAATTTCAAGATATTATTTTGTTTCTGCTGTGTAGTACTCCATTGTGTAAATGTACCACATTTTTCTTTTCCATTCTTCAGTCAAGGGACATTTAGGTTGTTTTCATGTTCTGGCTATGACAAACAATACTGCTATGAACATAGTTGAGCACACGTCCTTGTGGTATGATTGAGCACCCTTTGGGTATATACCCAAAAGTGGTATTGCTGGGTCTTGAGGAATGTTGTTTCCTAATTTTGCAAGAAATTGCCATACTAATGTCCAAAGGGGCTGTACCAGCTAGTACTATCACCAGAAATGCAGAAGTGTTCCCTTTACTGCAAATCTCTCCAGCATAAGTTATCAGTGTTTTTGATCTTGACCATTGTGACAGGTGTAAGATGGAATCTCTGAGTTGTTTTGATTTGCATTTCTCTGATGACTAAGGATGTTGAACATTTCCTTAAGTGTCTTTCAGCCATTTTAGATTCCTCTGTTGAGGGTTCTCTGTTTAAGTCTCAACCCCATTTTTTATTGAATTATGTGCTTTTAGGTATCCAATTTCTGGAGTTCTTTGTATATTTTGGAGATCAGCCCTCTGTCTGATGTGAGGACGGTGAAGATCTTTTCCCATTTTAGTAAACAGGTCTGTCAGACAGAAAATTAGCAGAAAAATAAGTCAGATGTTATGACTCAAATGGGCTTAACCAACATATATAGACTTTCTTTTTTATTTTTTATTTTTTTATTATTATTTTTATTTTTTATTTATTTATTTATTAAGGATTTCTGCCTCCCCCCCTCATCCGCCTCCCATTTCCCTCCCCCTCCCCCGATCAAGTCACCCTCCCTCATCTGCTCCAAGAGCAATCAGGGTTCCCTGACCTGTGGGAAGCCCAAGGACCACCCACCTCTATCCAGGTCTCCAAAGGTGAGCATCCAAACTGCCTAGGCTCCCCCAAAGACAGTACGTGCAGTAGGATCAAAAACCCACTGCGATTGTTCCTGAGTTCTCAGTATTCCTCATTGTCCTCTATGTTCAGCTAGTCCGGATTTATCCCATGCTTTTTCAGACCCAGGCCAGCTGGCCTTGGTGAGTTCCCGATAGAACATCCCCATTGTCTCAGTGTGTGGGTGCGCCCCTCGCGGTCCTGAGGTCCTTGCTCGTGCTCTGTCTCCTTCTGCTCCTGATTTGGACCTTGAGATTTCTGTCTCGTGCTCCTCTGTCTCTGTCTCCTTTCATCACCTGATGAAGGTTAATATTCATGAGGATGACTATGTGTTTGTCTCTGGGTTCACCTTCTTACTTAGCTTCTCTAGGAACATGCATTATAAGCTCATTGTTCTTTATTTATGGCTAGAAACCAAATATGAGTGAGTACATCCCATGTTCCTCTTTTTGGGTCTGGCTTACCTCACTCAGGATAGTGTTTTCTATTTCCATCCATTTGTATGCAAAATTCAAGAAGTCCTTGTTTTTTACTGCTGAGTAATACTCTAATATGTATATATTCCATACTTTCTTCATCCATTCTTCCGTTGAAGGGCATCTAGGTTGTTTCCAGGTTCTGGCTATTACAAACAATGCTGCCATGAACATAGTTGAACATATACTTTTGTTGTATGATAGGGCCTCTCTTGGGTATATTCCCAAGAGTGGTATTGCTGGATCCAGGGGTAGGTTGATTCCGAATTTCCTGAGAAACCGAAACACTGCTTTCCAGAGTGGTTGCACAAGTTTGCATTCCCACCAGCAATGGGTGAGTGTCCCCCTTTCTCCACAACCTCTCCAGCAAAGGCTATCATTGGTGTTTTTTATTTTAGCCATTCTGACAGGTGTAAGATGGTATCTTAAAGTTGTCTTGATTTGCATTTCCCTGATCGCTAGGGAAGTTGAGCATGACCTTAAGTGTCTTTTGGCCATTTGAAGTTCTTCTGTTGAGAATTCTCTGTTCAGCTCAGTGCCCCATTTGCTAATTGGATTGATTAGCCTTTTACGGTCTAGTTTCTTGATTTCTTTATATATTTTGGAGATCAGACCTTTGTCAGTTGCGGGGTTGGTGAAAATCTTCTCCCAGTAAGTGGGTTGCCTTTTTGTCTTAGTGACAGTGTCCTTTGCTTTACAGAAGCTTCTCAGTCTCAGGAGGTCTCATTTATTCAATGATGCCCTTAGTGTCTGTGCTGCTGGGGTTATACGTAGGAAGTGGTCTCCTGTGCCCATGTGCTGTAGAGTACTTCCCACTTCCTCTTCTATCCGGTTCAGTGTGTTCGGACTGATATTGAGGTCTTTAATCCATTTGGACTTGAGTTTTGTGCATGGTGATAGATATGGATCTATTTTCATTCTTTTACAGAGTGACATCCAGTTTTGCCAGCACAATTTGTTGAAGATGCTTTCTTTTTTCCATTGTATACTTTTAGCTCCGCCTCTGTGCGTCTGGCGCCGCCGCTCCGCCTCTGTGCCGACTTTCTTTTTTTAAAATGCCTTTTGGACGCCTTAGTGCAGTCCAGAGCAATCTCCTCTTTCAAAGGTCTCCCAATCTAGACTCATCCTAGTCATGTTCCCTTGATGGACTCAAAGGCAACCTACCCTGAACTTTAATTACATCCACAAAATCTGTTTTGCTGTGCAATATGGCATGGCCACAGCTGTGCTGTCTCACCCGACTCTGTCCTGGAGAACAGAGCAGAAAATCCCTGGGAACCATAGCAAAATTTCATGTATCACATTATAAAGTCAGCCATCATCCAGCCCCAAATTATCTGGGAGAAATTAATGGCAACTATCCCAAAAGAAATAGACGAAACCTTATGAAGAGAACTTCTTTGATACTTCCTTGAATTGTACATGATGCTCCCATAATTGGAGCCCATACATTTTATACTGATTCTAATAAATCAAGTAAAGCAGGTTACACATCAAAAGAATTAAGTAAGGTGGAACAAAGTCCTTATAATTCTGTCCAGAAGGCAGTATTATATGCCATTCTTATGGTACTAAGGGATTTTAAAGAACCTCTTAATATAGTTACTGATTCACAATATGCAGAAAGAGTTACCTTGCATATGAAACCACTGAATTTATACCAGATGATACAGAATAGACTTCATTGTTTATCCAGGTGCAAGATATAATCAGGAATAGGCTTTGTCCAATGTACATAACACATATCCAATCACATACCAGTCTGCTAGGTCCTCTAGCACAAGATAATGCAGAAATTGATTAATTATTGATTGGAAATGTGTTGCAGGCCTCAGAATTTCATGAAAAAAATCACTTCAATAGCAAAGTTCAAAGAAAGAGTTTTCTATTACATGGAAAGAATCTAAGGAGATTATAAAGGGGTGTCCTACTTGCTCTTTCTATAACCAAACACCACTACCTGCAGGGACTAACCGAAAGGGTACTCAAAGGAATAAAATCTGGCAGATGGATGTGTTCCACTTTGCAGAATTTGGAAAATTAAAATATGTGCATCACACTATTGACACTTATTCAGGCTTTCTGTCAGCAACTGCTTTAAGCTCAGAAAAAGCTGATTCAGTAATTACACATTTATTAGAAGTTATGGTCATCATGGGTATACCTGAACAAATAAAGACAGACAGTGGTCCAGCTTATGTCTCCAGGGAAATGAAATGGTTTTTTGCTTTTTATAAAATTAAGCATGTTACAGGTATAGCACACAATCCTGTAACAGGTCACGCAGTTATAGAAAGATCAAATCAAATTATAAAGAATATGTTAAACAAACATAAAGGAGTGGAAAATGCCCCCCAGAAATAGATTACCTAATGCCTTTTTAACCTTGAATTTTCTTAATGCTAATGAGAAAGGGACAACAACAGCAGAAAGACATTGGATAATGGAAAACTTGGCTGAATTAAATCAACCAGTTTATTTCAAGGATGTGCTGACCTCGCAATGGAAGCCAGATGTGCTGCATTGGAAAAGGGGTTTTGCTCTTGTTTCCACAGGAGAAGAAAAATTATGGATACCACAAAAATTAATAAAGATTCAGTTTGAAGAGGAGAAACCTCTTGGAAAGGAGAAAGGACAACTCATCCACAATGATGATAATCATACACGTGGTAAGAAAAGCATATAGGATGGGGGCAGTGTTCTTATCTCTGCAGGAAAATACTCATCTTCAAAGAATTCACGGGACCCTGGATGCTTGAATACTGACAGGTAGAAAAACTACTACCCAATAAAAATCAGCAAGAAAACAGAATATGTTCCATAAGTAAAAAATGTTTATTATATACATAAATATATAGAGCTGGATTTTTAGTTGGGCACTGACTCAATTCCTCTCTAATTTCAAGCCTGTTGTTAAGAGAAAAGCCCAGAGTTTCTGTTTCATGTCAGGAGCCATGATATGGGAGAGAAAGAAAAAAGAATTTAGAAAACATATTTACTTTTCTTCATTTTTGTCTTTATCATACTTTTCATTGAATATAAGTATCTGTATATGTCTATATAAATAATGCTTGTTTTCCACAATGAACAATTCTTACAGTAATCTCTGAAGTTTCCAGGAAGAAGATGGGGCCCCACAACAACAACTCCACCTGGTTGATATGACATCATGATACTCATAGCACTACTACAAGACCTGTTTTGGGTACCAGCTGCACAAGATGATTCCAACTTGGTTAGCTAAAATGATGTACATCTTTTACAGCGTTCTGGCAAGACCTCCACAAAATACTCATAGACTATTTGCAATTATACAAGACATTAATCTTGAAATTCAATCATCATTTTACTTTCAATGGGATCCCCTAGAAAGAACGTCACCCTCATGACAGCTGGAAGTATTTCTAGAAGACAACATCCCCTCTTCCAGCAAAATTTGTCCTCAGGCATAGGGACATCATTTAGGGGTTGATTATAATTGGTATATGGTTGAGGGTTGGGGGAGGAATTTTATAATCTCAGGGATCTCTCAAAAAAAGAAGGAAAAGTGGATGATGGGATAATAGATTGTTATTTGTGAGCTATCATTTATAGACAATTACACTGATATAGATTCCTGTATATTGATACAAAGTTAAATTATATTGAATATTGTATGCATGCATGCTTCTACATCTGTTTAAAACATTTTTATGTATGTATATATATATATATTTACAATATTGCAGTGTACATTTCTACTTCTGATCAAGATACTTATACATTGTTTACATTTGGAGGTCATTGTCCTCATTTATTGCATAGTTGTTTATTGTCTTAGTCTTTAAGTTAGATATATATTAAGAATTATAGATCAATAGTCATCTGTGTTTGTCATATTTATAGTTAGACTAATCAGGTTCCTTAGATACATAGAGATTATATTCTAAATAGATAGATAATCTTCAACCACTTCAAAGAGCTGTAGAATATGGAATTTAAATAACAGAGTTCTGTTGAAGTGAGACACAATTGCTCCTGGCAAAACCGACCTATTCCCAAGAGAATGTTGAGCACTAAACACTCTACTTGGAGCTTGTTTTCTTCTTGGTAAAACCGACTTTTGGGCGAGGAACTGCCACACCTCAACCACTGACAAGATACATAATATCCAGAAATGGATAAGCAGGACTATCAAATCTTGCCAAGACAGAGTAAGGCATTTTTGAAAAATTTCTTGCCTTTGAAAATAGTCTGTCAGTTATTCTAGGCCTTAGAATAAGTTGGTTGCCTCAATGTTGCAAATGAAACTTTGGGTGATTGCTCAAGTAGCCAGTTGTCTCTGTCATTTGTTGCACATTTTGGAAGTTGCTTGATTGCACTTCCTACTCACTCAAATGACATTATTTCCCTTCTCAGATCTTTGATGGTGTTGGGAAGACTAGATAAATATAGTTAGTTTCCCCTCATGACTTGACCAAGTTATTTATTATACAAGACTTAAGCTAGTTAGAATAGGATATTTGTTCTTATTGTATATAATTTTATATTAGGTTTAGAACTCTCTTATTTAAACAAAAAGGGGAGGTGCTGTGGGAAGGTTTACACCCACCTACTGGGGAATGGCCTCATAGATTATTTACCCAGATGCTGCAGCGTTCCTGCCCCTTCTTTTTCTCTCTCCTCCCCTTGTTCCCGTTTGCTGGTTTAGCTTGTTTTGGATTGGATCTCCATCCAACGTTCAAGCAGAGAATCCTGATTTGTAAGTTTTCCCCCTAAATAAATAACTGTCAATCTCTCAGTTCTGAGCCAGTGTGAGATTTCTTTTAATCTCCTGATATCTCTACCATCAATGGACTGCTTTCTCTTCAGAGAAAGCTCAAGCAAATGTAGACCCAGTGACCCCTACCTACATTTGAGCAGCAGGGGCTTCTGGAGAGACGCTAGAGTGGAAAGTCTGGTTGGATGCAGGACCATGGTGAACCAGGGAAGAGTATGCCCAATGTAGTGAGATCAGAGTCAGGAGAGATGGAGCAAGGCTTGACCTGCTATGTACTGTCTGTATCCCCTAAATTACCATGTTGGAGCCTATTTCTCCATGTGTCACATTTGGAGGCTTTCTTAGGGTTTCTATTGCTGTGAAGAAACACCATGTCCATGGCAACTCTTACAAAAGAAAACATTTAATTGGGGTTGCTTGCAGTTCAGAATGTTTTTCCATTACTGTCATGGTAGATGGCATGTAGGCAGACATTTGTTGGAAAGGTAGCTGTGAATTCTACATCTTGATCTGTAGGCAGTAGGTGTAGCTTGAGCATCTGGGAGACCTCAAAGCCCACCCTCAGAATGACACAAAGAAGGCGACACCTACTCTAACAAGGCCATACCACCTAATGATGCCATTCTATATGGGTCAAGCATTCAAACACACGAGACTATGGGGGTTGTACCTATTCAAACCACCACATAGGGCTTTTGAGGGGTAATGAATTAGTCCATGCTGTAGGAAATCCTACAGCCAGTAAACTTTAAGTTACCCACCCACTTTGGAATGGCTTCTTATACTATAAATGCCAATGTATTGTGCATGTACATTTCCTTTCTCATCTGGCTCCTGGATTCGGTTCCTGTTCCTCGTTTATGCAGAGAACTGTGTGTTGGAGGAGGTCAAAAGAGGAAAAGATAATTGTCCAGATAGGATCACCAAACAAGGAGAAGTATCACTTGTGAGGGCAGGTCATCTGATACGAGTCACTGAATATTAACTAGGATAATAGTCATGACTCACTTAAAAATCAAAGCTGGCTTTGGAGTTGGACAATGGCTCTGTCCTTCTCTAAATCCAAGCATGTTGTTAAAAGAAAAATTCAGAGTTTTTGTCTCATGTCAGGAGCCATCTGGTATGGGATAAAAAGAAGAAATAATTTAGAAAAAAAATTACTCTTATTCATACCTATTTTTGTCTCTATTGTGCCTTTCATTGAACATATGTCTATATAAATAATGTTTAAGTTTTCCACTATGAACAATACATTTTTCTGCATGATTCTTTGAAGTTTCCAGGAAGAAGATGGGGCCCCACAACAATGACTCCACCTGGTTGATATAACATCATGATGCTGTTAGCGCTGATATAAGACCTGTTTTTGGTACCAGCTGCTCAAGATGGTTCCAACTTGGTTAGCTAAAATGGTGCACATTTTTACAACGTTCTGGCCAGGAATCCAAATAGGAAGCTCAGCAAAACCCTACCAAGTACTCAGAGACTATTTGCAATTATACCAGATAGTAATCTTGTAACTTAACCATCATTTTACTTTAACAGGATCCCAACAAAGAACATCACCCCCATGACAGCTGAAAGTAATTATAGATGATGATGTCCCTTCTTCCAACAAAGTTTGTCCTCAGGATTAGGTACATGATTTAGGGGTTTATTATAACTGGCATAGGGTTGGGGGTTGTGTGGGAAATTATGTAGGCCCAGAGATCTTCATGGAAAAAAAGGAAAATTGGATAGGATAATAGTTTAGTGAAAACTCACTCACACTAATAATAATAGTGAATAATGGAGTGATTACATGTAAGCTATACTTATAGGCAATTTACATTGGTATAGATTCTTGAATATTGATACTTATACTAACCAGGTGTTTAGATACATAGAGATTCTATTCCGCATAGATAGGCAATCTTCAACCACTTCAAAGAGCGTGTAAAATAAGGCATTTAAATAACTTAGGGTTCTGTGGAAGTGAGACACAATTGTCTCTAGCAGCACTGATATATTTCCAAGAGACTGTTGGGCACCAAGGACACTCTACTTGGAGCATGTTTTCTTCTTGGCAAAATTGGCCTTTGGGCAAGGAAATGTCTATGACTCAACCACTGCCAAAGTACAATACATCCAGACAGGACAAACAGGATACAAGGAAAAAGACAACAAAATCTTGCCAAGACAGGATAAGACAGTTTTGAAAATTTTCCTGCCTCTGAAGATGGTCTGTCAGTTACTACAGTCTGGATTTAAAATTACCAAGAACACCACACTGCTCACCCAAGGCTCAATGCCCCTGAAAGCCTTTCAGAGTTCTGTTGAGTTCTGTGGCTTTGCCTCCAAAATATGAGTAAAACAAGAAGTCCTCTTATATTTCAAACATAAGCAGTACTCTTCAGCAATAATTTTCTAAACCTACAAAAATCAGAACAAAATTGAATAAAAAGAAATTTCCAAATATAAAGATGAATAAAAAAAACGGTAGCAGAATTTAAATCATACATGTGGATATGGATAACTTCAGAGGAGCAGTAACTTAGATTCAACCACATGCATTATGTTGCTTATACGTTAAACTTTATTAAAGATAAATACCTTTATCACAAATCATAAATAGATACATTTGCTCTCAGAACACATTATCAGCCTGTAGAACCTCATTAAAATACAGGCAAATGACAATTTCAAACAGTATTCAATGACATAGACATTTAACGTTTTTATCCTTTAGGAAATCAGATTTGACCACAAAGTGTCTTCAGTTTCAGATGAGTGGCTTCCAGTCACAGGGGTATTTTTTGTCTTCTTAGACTGGGTGAAATGAGTCCACTCTCCCCCTCTGATATTTCCTGAAGTAGAATGTAAGAAGGGTTTCACAGCTCTCTGGACTCACCTCTGGGACAGAAGGGTAGCACTGGCGATGACATCCAGAAGCATGGTGGGGTGAGAAGGGTCTGACACCCTGTGTGGGTAACACCCTGAGCATCTGTTTTTAGCTTCATTTCTGTTACTGTGATAAATACCCTGACTAAAAGCAGCTCTGGGAAGAAGGGTTTCATTGGCTCACAACTCCAGGTGTGGTCTGTTATAGCAGGGAAGTCGAGGAAGGAACTTAAAACAGTGGGGCACATCCATGGTCCCAACAGAGACAGGAAAACACATGGATCCTTGCTTGCCCTCAGCTGGCTTCCTCCTCTCGCATTGGTCAGGACACTGCGTAGGGAACAGTGTTGATGGGGGAGTGTCATATCAATCTGTTGATTTCATTGGTTAAGCAATAAAGAAACTGCTAGGCCCATTGGATAGGCCCACCTTAGGTGGGTGGAGTAAACAGAACAGAATGCCGGGAGGAAGAGGAAGTGAGCTCAGACTCGACAGCTCTCCTCTCCGGAGCAGACGCAAGAGAGACGCCATGCTACCTGCTCCAGGGAAGACGCACGCTATGAAGCTCCGACCCAGGATGGACTTAGGCTAGAATCTTCCCGGTAAGCGCACCTAGGGGCGCTACACAGATGATTAGAAATGGGCTAAATTAATATGTGAGAATTAGCCAGTAAGGGCTAGAGCTAAGGGCCAAAGCAGTGTTTAAATGAATACAGTGTCTGTGTAATTATTTCGGGGCATAAGCTAGCCGGGCAGGAGCAGGCGGCTGGGGTGTTGGGACCAGCCCCGCCGCCGCTCATATTACTACAAATGGCGCCCAGACGAGGGGCCAACTGAATCCACAGAAAGCCTGAAAAAGCTTGGGAAAGAGTAAAGCATGTTTTATTGATAGTAGCGATTTCTTGGGTCTACTCTGCTTGCTAGAGGCAAGCAAGCGCTCTCATCTAAGAGAGGCTTCCTGACTCAGCTTCAGCTGCAAAGCCTGCAGCTCATTAAGAGGTCCTGCCACGAAACACTTAAATGGTGTTGACGAAAAGCTGAACACATGCTTTTCGGTTTTCAGCCGTAGCAGGAAAAAAGCTGCGCGTTTAAAAATGCCGGCTTTCTGGGCCATCCTGCCAGGGCAAACTCTGACTGTTTGAGGCAGGAGGGCCAGCTACCGAGAGAGGACTTGAGTGTTGTCTGTTGTAGCTCGCTGGCTGGCAGGGACCTTGCAGCCAGTACCTCAGCCATGAGGCTGGAAAGCTAAAGAATGGACTGGATCCAGCCGGCAAAGCCACGCCTTTAGTCCTACTGATATTGCTCAGTAATTTAAAGGCTCTTGTGGTCAGAAAAAGAGAGATATACAGTAAAGAGAGATTCAAAGACAAAGAAAATTTCTGAATGGTTTAAACTGTGTTAAAATATATGCAGACTAAAAGTTAAAATTCTGAAAGTAAACCTCTGTGACTTCAAGGTGTGGTAGCACACGCCTTTAATCCCAGTGCCTAGAAGACAGAGACAAACAGATCTCTGTGAGTTCAAGGTGTAGTAGCACACGCCTTTAATCCCAATGCCTGGGAGGCAGAGACAGGCGGATCTCTGAGAGTTCAAAGACAGCCTGGTCTACAGGGTTATTCCAGGTCAAAGATATGCGCTCAAAAAGCAAAAAGTTAACTTAGGAATGTCACAGCTTAGATTCTTAAGTGCCTAGTGATTTAAAGGTGCAAATCAAAAGTGCTCCTGGATAGTAAAAAATTACAGATTCACAATAGGACAGATTCAGACCACTAAATGAGTCACACTGTTGGATGAATGTACGTTGGCTTGGGAGAGAGAAGAAAAGGAATATAGAGAATAAAGTTAATGGTTTAAAAAAAAAAGAGGTAAAGTCTTTAAAGAGACAGAATAAAGTAAAGTGATAGAGTAAAAATAAGCCGCGTAAAAATGAAAAATTCACAGAGAGTCTGGATTATGTACATTGTGTTTTCTTTAAAATTTTTGACTGTAAAGGAGCTAAGTACAGAGAGACATTTCATTATATGGGCTGCCAAGTGGAACCAGAACGGATATCATGAGGGTATGATTTCAGAATTTGGATCTAAGGATATGATGCTTTGGAGAGAGTCTTCTTTTGTTTTCACAGAGGATGAGACCCTGTTCATTTCTTCTATTCCGATTTGGTATGATGGACCACGCCCTCCTGAAGGGTTGGTGTGAACACCTTCAGGAAATTGCTCTGCTCAACTGCCAACTGAGATAAAACTAGCACACAGGTTGTACCATGAAAGACCTAATTAACGACGCCCCCATTCAGCAGGAAGCAGTTTGGAGAGAAAAAAACTGCGCCCATGTTCCCAAATATGGTTTATAAACGTTCTTTTACATTTAAAGGGGGATATGATATAGGTATGAATAATTTGCATTAGTATAGATTTTGCTTTATTGATAGAGATTTAAGGTCAATTTTGTTATATGTATAAGTGTTTCTGATTTTGATTAAGGTATTGTGATTGTGTAGTTCATTTAAATACGTACTGTATAATTAAGAAATATAGGTTGTTAATGGATAATCATCGATAACAGTAAAGCTTGTAGTCATGTTAGTTAGATTTTTCTAGATATATAGAGATATATTTTAGATAGACATTCTTCATGTCTTTCAAAGATTACAGAATAGGACATTTAATGTTTTAATAACTGAGGACTTTTCATGACAGTGAGACACTCTGCTCCTGGCAGCACCAATCTACTTCAAGAGGAAGATGGGCATCGAAGAGGATCCTTATGGAGTTTGATAGCCATTTGGGCAAGAAACTGCTCTTGCCTGGACTATTGCATAAACTGAACACAGAGAACCTGCAGAGAGAGGACTACTGAACTTGCCTAAGGTGAGATGATCTTTTGGGGTTCCTGATTCATGAAAGAGTCTGCGAGACATTCTGCAGGACACAACAGATAGTGACTGAACTGACTTTGAATTTTCCTGCTTTATGGAAATGTGTGCTGGATGCCATGGGCCTAAAGGCTGAAGATGGATGCCCCAACGGTACAGAGGAACTTTGGGTGACTGTCCAGGCAGCGAGATGTCTCTGTCATTTCTAGAGTTTTAAAAGTTGCTTTTTTCTTGTTTGCTTATGTAGTATTGTATCTTTCTGGAGTCTTTGATGGAGTTAAGAATAGTTAGTTATAGTTATAGTTTCCCTTAGTTATGATAAAGATTATTGTAATTTTTACTTGATAACTGTTTTGTTATATGTAATTTTGCTATGTTAAAGTTAAAGCCTTTCTTTTTTGTTTAAACAGAAAAAGGGGAAGTGATGGGGGAGTGTCATATCAATCTGTTGATTTCATTGGTTAAGCAATAAAGAAACTGCTAGGCCCATTGGATAGGCCCACCTTAGGTGGGTGGAGTAAACAGAACAGAATGCCGGGAGGAAGAGGAAGTGAGCTCAGACTCGACAGCTCTCCTCTCCGGAGCAGACGCAAGAGAGACGCCATGCTACCTGCTCCAGGGAAGACGCACGCTATGAAGCTCCGACCCAGGATGGACTTAGGCTAGAATCTTCCCGGTAAGCGCACCTAGGGGCGCTACACAGATGATTAGAAATGGGCTAAATTAATATGTGAGAATTAGCCAGTAAGGGCTAGAGCTAAGGGCCAAAGCAGTGTTTAAATGAATACAGTGTCTGTGTAATTATTTCGGGGCATAAGCTAGCCGGGCAGGGCAGGTGGCTGGGGTGTTTGGGGATGCAGCCCCGCCGCCGCCCCCTATTACTACACAGTGTCACCCACAGTGAGCTGAGTCTTCCTATATCAGTGGATAATAAAGAGGTATTTCTCATTAAAACTCTCTTCCAGCATGATTATAGGTTGTGTCAATTTAACAGTCATAACCTCCCAACACAGCATTTGAACTGCAGGCATCAGGAGCTGATCCCCATGTCCTCTGCATAGAAGTAGTAGAATGCATGATGCCAAACTATCAATTGGGGATAGGGAGAGCTTGTGTGCAGTCATGGGCTTCATCCTTAGCACCAAAACTCCAAAATGACACCACACACACAAAATGACATTTGGGCACAGAATATGTTTTTCTACTTGTATTAAAAATAATATGCCTGGGACTGGAGAGATGGCTCAGAGGTTAAGAGCACTGGCTGCTCTTCCAAAGGTCTTGAGTTAATTCCCAACAAATGCATGGTGACTCACAACTATCTATAGTGAGATCTGGTGCCCTCTCCTGGCCTGCAGGCATACATGCAGGCAGAACGATGTGTACATAAATAAATAAATATTGTTAAGAAATAAAATGACTGTGTCTGGAAATTAGAGAATACTGCTTTTAATAAATTAAAACGTTTGCTATTGTCATTACGCTTCATTCCAATTCGTTCATCTCAGGCTCATACAGGCTGTTTCAACTCTGAGTTTGGGCTGTTTCAATCTTCACATCCAGGAACAATCTAAAGCCATCTCTGAGGATCTGCCTTTTCCTGAAATTTAGGTTAAAAGGCAGGAGACACAAGATGCAAGCCCCCAATAAATTTTCCCAACAAATTCTAAGCCAAATGAAATACCTATGCAAACCCTAGAGGTGTGATTGAGAGTTTAATTCTAATACATCTGTGCCAGTGTTCACACACAGGGTTTACGTCATGAAGAGCCAGAGAAATAAAAATAAGCAAAGCACCTCGGAGATTAGTGTTTGCAGGAGCCTTTGAAAAAAATTGTTTCTGTTCATGATAAAGCTAGCCTAAATGAAAGAATTTCACTGAGGGCCTGAGTGCCAAGTTACAGAAATCAAACTGAACACTCAAGCCAACACCCAGGACAGAGGTGGCAGTGCACAGGCAAAGGGAGATGCTGGTGACTCCTTGGGTAGCACCAGCCCCAGGCTTCTGAGAGAAGTAAGCATGCAGGAAGGTTGTTAATGCTGTGCCAATGGAGAAGGCTGAGGGCTGGGCCTCCACTGCATCTCAGACCCTGGTTGAGTCACTGAGTCACCTCAGTTGCCTCTGCAGTCAACCATTTTGGTCGTAAGAATGAAGTGCAGCTACCTGCAAAGAATTCCTCCATCTCCAATGCAAGAGCAAGTCTGGGTACAGGTGACCACACCTGCTTATGCTCCCATGCACTGTGCATAGACCAAGAGAACCTGTGCCTGACCAGCTTCTCAGCCCTGAGTGCTCACTCAGGTCTGCTGTCTGGAGACCCTCACCTTTACCTTGCTTGTGATGTGTGTGAATGCAGTGAGCAAACATGGCTAATAAAGGAATGAATAAAGGGAAGGTCTGACCCAGAGAGGCTGCTGCCAGGTCCTGATGTCATCTCTTCCACCCTCTAGACAGCAAAGCCACCATACTGTTACAAGCCTTGGCTCTTCTCCCTGTCAAGAGAAGATCTGGCTTTGTTTGGTTTTGACGGTGTATGTAGTCACTAGTTCACAGGCAGGAACGATCACCATTTATCTTTCCCTGGCTCAGATTTTCACATATTCTGATCTAAGGGTTCATAACATGGTGCTGTATGATTTTGAATAATGTCACAGACGGAAGAACCCCCCCCAAGAGTTATGGGAGAGACTCAGAAGAGGGACAGGAATTAGTGTGGAAATGAGGCCCTGGAGGTAGTTACCAGGTTCCTCCAATTGGAAAAGTAATGGTTCTAACTTGTGTAAATTTTCCTGAGCTCAGATGAGGGCATATTGCAATATTTACAGTCATGCAGTCACATGAAGCCTTAGTAAGATCTAGTAAAGTAAAAAGCAGGGAGAAAGCAATAATTGCAATGATACAGAGCAAGATTACGTGTCTAGTGATGGTGGCTGAATGGCCATGAGCCCCTGTTTTTACCCAGCTCTGAAAGCCTTCAGGGTTAAATTCCAAACCAACATACTCAGCAGATCTATGACCATGTTATAATCCAGTATGAAGAGCTGGGTAAAGATCACAGATGCAGGGAAAAAGCCCTTCAACTAGGCCTATCTCCATGCTCTGCATCCCAGGAACTTGGACTAGTCCAGGTTACAGCAAAGTTCTTGGACACCAATACAGGCCATTGTTACATGAGGAGGTGGCCCCTTTGTTGAGGGAGCTGTGGGCCTCTTCCCACAGCCCGACTCCTGGCTAGCTTATGCCCCGAAATAACAACACACAAATTGTATTCATTTAAACACTGCCTGGCCCATTAGCAATAGCTTCTTACTGGCTAATTCTTACATCTTGATTACCCATTTCTATTAATGTGTGTAGCACCCCAAGGTGTGCTTACCGGGAATATTCTAGCCTATGTCCATCCTGGGTCGGAGCTTCATCACGTCTGCCCCAGAGAGGAGAGCTATCCAGTCTGAGCTCACTTCCTCCTCCTCCCAGCATTCTGTTCTGTTTACTCCACCTACCTATGTTCTAACCTATCAAATGGGCCAAGGCAGTTTGTTTATTAACCAATGACCTTTCTACATCATTTCCAATTTTTCTGTTTAAACAAAAAAAGGAAGGCTTTAACTTTAACATAGCAAAATTACACATAACAAAACAGTTATCAAGTAAGAATTACACTTACAATATTTACATCTATTTTATCTTTATCATAACTAAGGAAAACTATAACTATCTATTCTTCAACTCCATCAAAGACTCGAGAAGGATACAATATTACCCAAGCAAACAAGAAATAAGCAACTTCCAAACTCTAGAAATAACAGAGACATCTCGCTGCCTGGACAGTCACCCAAAGTTACTCTGTATCGTTGGAGCATCCATCTTTGGACTACAGGCCCATAGTATCCAGAGACATTTTCATGAAGCAGGAAATTTCAAAGGCAGTTCAGTCACTATCTGCTGTGTCCTTCAGAATGTCTCGTAGACTCTCATGAATCAGGAACCCCAAAAGATCATCTCACCTTTAGGCAAGTTCAGCACTCCTCTCTCAGAGGGTTGTCTGTGTCCAGTTTATGCAACAGTCCAGGCAAGAGCAGTTTCTTGCCCAAATGGCTATCAAACTCCATAAGGATCCTCTTCGATGCCCACCTTCTCCTTGAAGTAGATTGGTGCTGCCAGAAGCAGAGTGTCTCATTGTCGTGAAAAGTCCTAAGTTATTAAAACATTTAAAATGACATATTCTGTAGTCTTTGAAAGATATGAAAAATGTCTATCTAAAATATATCTATGTACATCTAGAAAATCTAACTAACATGACTACAAACTTGACTATTATTAATGATTATCCATTAACAACCTATATACATTACATTTTTACATGAACTACACAATCACAATACCTTAGTCAAGGTCAGAAATACATATAACAAGATTGACTTTAAATTTATATCAATAAAGTCAAATCCATATTGATGCAAATCATTCATATCTCTATCATATCCCCCCTTTAAATGTAAAAGAACATTTATAAACAATATTTGGGAACATGGGTGCAGTTTTTTTCTCTCCAAACTGCTTCATGCTGAATGGAGGCGCAGTTATTTAGGTCTTTCATGGTATAACCTGTGTGCTAGATTCATCTCAGTTGGCAGTTAAATAAAGTAATTTTCTGAAGGTGTTCACAGCAACCTTTCAGGAGGGCATGGTCTATCATACCATATTGGGATAGAAGCAATCCACAGGGTTTCATCCTCTGTGGAAAAAAAAAAGAATCTCTTTTCCAAAGTATCATATCCTTAGATCCAAATTCTGAAGTCAAGGTACTTTCAAAATATCTATGTTGGATTAGTTCAGCAGCATTTATAAACAAATATCTTTTAGCAGCTGTTGCTCCTTCCTCAGCATTCAAACAATTCAAACAGAGCATAATAGCATACAGTATCAAGATTCTCTGTGTATTTTCCATCTTTGTACAGCTTTATTTTAACTCTATTTTGTTTATTTTTAATTTTACCTTTTGAGACAGGTTCTCTGTATATCTTTGTCCTGGAATAACTCTGTAGACCAGGCTGTCCTTGAATTATCAGAGATCTTTCTGTCTCTGCCTCCCAGGCATTGGGATTAAAGGCGTGTGCTACCACACCTTGAAGTCACAGAGTTCAACTCCGAGGTCAATCTACCTCTGCCTCCCAAGTGTTGGGATTAAAGGTGTGTACTACCACACCCAACTACTTCCTTTTCTTCTTTTGTACTTTTAAGAACTTTAACTTTTAGCCTGCATATACTCTTAACAGACTATAAATCATTTAAAGGTTTTCTTTGTTTTTGAATCTCTCTTTACTGTATCTCTCTCTTTTTCTGACTAGATGAGTCTTTAAGGAGAGGGTTAAAGCCGTGGCTTTGATGGCTAGATCCAGCCCATTCCTTAGCTTTCCAGCCTCATGGTGGAGGTACCGGCTGTAGCCATTTTTATTGCCACAACTCTATGGCGTTTCAAGGTCCTTGCTAGCAAACAAGCTACAATACTCAAATGCTCTCTCTGTAGCTGACCTCCTGCCTCAAAGAGTCAGAGTTTGCCCTAGCAGGACGGCCCAGAAAGCTGGCATTTTAAAAGAGCACAACTTTTTTCCTGCTACAGCTGAAAACAAACAAGCATGCAGTCAGCTTATCATCAACACCGTTTAGTGTTTCATGGCAGGACCTCTTAAAAGAGCTGCAGGGTTTTGCAGCTAAAGCTGAGTCAGGAAGCCTCTCTTAGATGAGAGTGCTTGCTTGCCTCTAGCAAGCAGGGTAGAACCGAGAAATTGCTGCTACCAAGAAACCAGGCTCAATGCTTTCATTTTGTTCTAGAATTACTTCCCAAGCTGTCTCAGGCTTTATGTGGATACAGTTGTCCACACGTTAGGCGCCATTCTGTTGAGGGAGCTGCGGGCCTCTTTCCACAGCCCGGATCCCAGCTAGCTTATGCCCCGAAATAACAACACACAAATTGTATTCATTTAAACACTGCCTGGCCCATTTCTATTAATGTGTGTAGCACCGAGGTGCGCTTACCGGGAAGATTCTAGCCTACATCCATCCTGGGTCGGAGCTTCATCACGTCTGCCCCAGAGAGGAGAGCTATCCAGTCTGAGCTCACTTCCTCCTCCTCCCAGCATTCTGTTCTGTTTACTCCACCCACCTATGTTCTAACCTATCAAATGGGCCAAGGCAGTTTGTTTATTAACAAATGACCTTCCTCCATCACCCCTTGTTTGTCTCCACCACCCAGATAGCTTATACCTGAAATAACCACACAGAAACTGTATTAATTAAAACACTGTTTGGCCATTAGCTGTAACTTTGTTGGCTAACTCTTACATATTAGTTTTACCCATCTCCATTAATCTATGTATCAACATGTGGCAGTGGCTTACCAGAGATTCTAACCAGCATCTGTCTCAGGCAGAGGATCCATGGCTTCTCTGGCTCTCCCTTCTTCCTCCTAGAATTTAGTTCTGTTTTCCCCGCCTACCTAAGTTCTGCCCTATCAACTAAGCCAAGGCAGTTTTTTATTCATTAACTAATGAAAGCAACACACAAACAGAAGGAACTCCTACATCAGACCATGCCTGCACCTGGATGCCCTTAAGTTTGAATTTAGAGGTCTGAAGTGCTCCAGAGCTGCAACTGCTCACTATCAATCCATCAGACATCCTCAACAGAGACCAGGTGTCCCAGGAGGTACAAAGGAGACACCACCCTAACTGGGATTTCAGCAGTGTGGTCAATCTACATATACATCAAGACTCAAGCTGATTTATATGGTCATATAAACTAATTTCCTTCTATCATGGAGGTGAGCTAATGTCCACAGGCATGCATGTCTCATGTTGAAGATGCATTGGGTACCCCGTGGCTAACAGATTCAGTGCCTAGCTACATCATTCAAGTGAGGGGGAAGAACTGAGAAAGTTGGTTCATCCCAGACTTAGCATTTGAAAATAGAAGGATTGGAAAGTGAGGGGAAGGGGACTCAGGAAAGGACCTGAAGGACACTATTTGTTTTAAGACACCCACCCTAAGCTTCTTCCACCATTGACCTCTCCCAAAGAATGAGACACTCAGTTGGGGGCCACCAACTGAATTATGATAGCACTTGATTCTCAATCCTGTTCTGTCCGCTGACTGGGAGTCTTTGGACAAGTAAGGGGCCATGGCTGTTTTTTCCTAACATGTAAAATGGGGATGATCACATCCATGGCTTCATATGTATACTGAGCCCTGAAATGAGCAGATGAGGGCATGTTTCAAACATTGAGAACATAGTGCAAAATCCTGAAAGTCAAGATCTGTTATTGCTCTGGGTGACAAGTGGGAACAAGTCTTGACTCTGTTTGTGTGTACATCCACTCTAGTGTATGCAGGGCATTGAGAACAGTACTCTTGCCTTCCTCCTCCTTCTCTCTCTACCCCTTACAGTTCCCAGCAAGGCCATCCCAGATGTTCCCAAAGTATCACCAACGGTTATTGGAAGTTTGCGCCACAGGCTCCCCTCAGACAGCAGAGCAATTCTGTTCCTGAGAGTTCTCCAGTGCCTGCCAGTAAGTAAGTAAATTCTGGGGCACCACAGAGTGGCAGGTCACAATTTTCTGAAAGTGGCACACGGAGAAGCTTAAGCCAAATGGGAAAAAGGTCTGTTCGGTGTGGAGTTCCTCAGGCTGGATCTTTAGCATGGCCAAGCAGAGCCCAACAAACACATCCTCCAGCTTCAGGAATGGAACACTATCTGAGACATCATATACTTGGCTGGCCACATCACTAGAAAAGACATAACCTGTACCAGAACAAAAAGGTGGGTACCTGTCCCAGGGATATTCAAATTTACTCACAAACCACTTGTTGAACTTGCTCCTGAAGGGAGGGTTATTGGATATTATATAGCCTGTGAAGAACCTGGAGGTTTTGTTTTTCTTCAGCAGTAGGTCAGTCAGATAGCCAACATTCACAAACACATCTGAGTCTGTCTTCATCACAAAAGCTGCCTGAGGACAAAAGTGGTGGACCCATTCCATGCCCATCATGGTCTTCAGGGTCAAGGTGACATAGACGTCCTTGAAATCCTTCTGTATGATGTCACGGTGCTGCTTGCCCTCCTGGGCTATGGCATTCATCTCATAAGTGCTGTCTGAGGCCCCCAGGAGGAAGAGGGTCTTCACACGTTGCCCCTGCACCTCTGATTCTCTACCCCATGTCTTGCGGATGGCCATGCGAGCTGCCAGCTGCTTGTGGGACGAAGTTACCAGCAGCACAAGGAAAGGTGGCTTCTGCTTGCAGTCTATATCTGGAAGCTGAAGAAACTTCCCATGACCTTTCTTGAAAACAATTGGTGGTTCCTCAAAAGGCTCCATGCTGAAGTACAAGCAAAGAGCACCCATCATCAGAATGAAAGCAAAAACCAGCCTCATCTTCATGAAGTCCATCTGAAAGAACAAAGACAAACTGCCAGGTCTCCCAAGAGAGAGGGCAAAGTAACAGATACCCAAACACATAGCTCTGTTCTGGTGTTCCAAGCCTAGCACCAGGGCTAGAATTTATACTTTATAAAGTACTAACAGAGAAGTATTTGATAGTTCCCAGCACAAGGCTAGAGAGACTACTTAGTGGTTAGGAGCACTTCCTGCCAACAACCACCTGTATCTGCTGTTCCAGTGGATCCGATGCCCTCTTCTGGCCTCTGTGGGCACTGCACACATGTGGTGCACAGATAAAAATGCAGGCAAAATTCCCATGCACATAATCTAAAAACTTTTAAAGTTTTCCCAAAAAAGTTCAGCACACATATGAAAAATAATAATTAAGGAAATAGAATTTGAATCTGTGTAAACAGTACACATTATATATGTATACTATATTATACAAAACCCCACATATACACAATTTAAAAATGAACTTTTAAAAAATATGAGTTGATGTGCCAGGTAGGTGAGACAGATGAAGAGATCCATGGTTTAGAAAATTCTGGAGAAGCTGGAGAGATGGTTCAGAGGTTGAGAGCAATGGCTGCTCTTCCAAAGATCCCGATTTCAGATCCCAGAAACCATGTGGAGGTTCACAACCATCTATAATATGATCTGATGCCCTCCTCTGGCATGCAGGCATACATGCAGAACACTCATAAATAAAATATAAAAAGAAAAAGAAAAGAAGAAAGTCTGGACTCTTAGAATACAGAAATGGAAACCATACCCCAACAGTGAATCACACAGGGCAGCCTGCCTTGCTGTCCCCCAGTGCCACACTGACAGCTTTGGGATTCTAGATGCTGATCCCAGCTCTGGGACCTGCCAGCCCTTCACTGATGAGATATTCAGACTCCTTGTCCTTCATTAGATGGGACCAGATCTCCTAACAGATCCTCAGCTCTGATCTCCAGTGACTCCATGACAAGGAATGTCACAATGCAGCTAGACAGCCTGTAGGTCTGACAGCTGTGCATTCAGGGTTCAAGCACAGGTCTGGAAGCAGTGCATTCTGGGTGCAAGCACATGACTGGCTGTGGAGGCCCAAAAATATGAGCCTATGTCCACATTGACAAAGGCCAGAGAGTTGGAACTTATACTTCTTTCAAGGTTGTTCTGCCTCCACCTCAAAGGCCCCACCTAGCTGTAGAATAGGAGTTCTGCTCTCTCAAGTTTATTGTCAACAGGTGTGGCTTAAGCTAGACCTTGTACTTCAGGAATAGAGACGTAAATATGTTCCTGCTTCAAACAAAAGTCTAAAAATCCAACTATGGGTCCAGGGCCTTTATGGAGATAACTTTGGATTCCATGCAGGGAGTGGTTTGCCTACGGAGTGTTTTGGTCTAGGGTGTGAGCATGACTCATTTTGTTCTAGCCACAAAATATTTAATGGATATAACCCACAACCTTCAACTGGTATATTCATTTCCTTGTATTGTGTTAATGGAGTTTTCTGTCTTATTCCTACCTTTTGCCATCAGGGGTCTTTAAAGCAAGTGGAAATTAAGTGCAGTCAAATTTTAGTGCTCACTGGAATTCCCTCTGGATACTATCCTATATGTTTCTCCAGTTTATTATTTTCATTCATGTTCTCATACTCTTTACTATATTTATAAATCTTCATACCTCTAGCCTGGCAAGAGGTATTTTTGTCAAAGCTGGTCCTTAGCAAATGGCCACAGACTTCTCTTATTGAGCATGCTAAAAAAGCAACTCTTCATACTATGAGTTCCTGACAATTCATGTGTCTGAACTCTTGGTCTGCAGCTGATGCTGCTGTTGGAAAAGGTTGTAAAACCCTTTATGAGATGGGACCAAGATACAAGAAGTGACTCCTGGGGGATGAGTGTTGAGTTTATGGCACTTCATGTCCTCTCTCTGCCTCCTGATCCACAAGTTATGAGCAATAATCTCACACCCTGCTACCACAGCTACAAACTGCTCCCAGTGGTGTGTATGTGTTCCTGCTGCAAAGGAGAATCACCTCAAGTTAGGATACAAAGTAAATCCCCCCATTGTAAGTCATTTTTCTTTAAGTCATATTTGGTCATAGCAATGAGAAAAGTAATGAACACAAAAGCACCTCTGGTTTTCTGATTTGCACAATTACCTTGAAATTCAGGAAACCTGGAATGCGGTAAGTTTGAGATCACTTGTGTTAGTGTTGTAACACTGAGAAAGAAAAACACTCACTTTTGTTGAGCAAGAAATCAGCTCCCTCCAGAGGGCTAAGTCACAGGGTAGAAGCCACGATGAAATGAATTCCTTGTGAGGAGCAGTGCTGACCGTGGCCAACGTTCCACCCTACCTTCTGAGACAATCTTCTGGATGTGGTTTGTTTACCAAAAATGAAGCTTGTGTCTCTCAGGAATAACTAGGAGAGAAAATAATAGCATTCGAGTTGTTTTCACTTTACTTCATGCTTTGCCCTCTCCCTGTGTGACCTCGAGCAAGTATGTGAGCTGCATTCCTGGACTCAGTTTTGTAACATCTAACATGGATACAACTGAGGCACAGTGTCAACCATATGACTCACCTGACTACAACAACAAATATCTGAGAATCTTCGGAGGTCTCACAGATGAAGATAGGTCCTGTGGTGGTTTGTGGGATCGATGACTTTTTCTTCAGTGGGTGGAAGTCTTTGGGAAACATTAGGGGCGTGGCCTTGGTGGAGAAGGTGTGTCACTGGATGTGGGCTGTGAGGTTTGAAAAACCCATGCCATTGGCAAGGTGCTTTCTTTCTTCCTCATGGCTGTGGATAGAGGGTGTGAGCTCTAAGCTGTTCCTTCCATTCATGTCTTTGCTGTCATCATGGACACCAACCGTCTGACACTATAAGACCAACTGAATTTTTATGACATCCTTTGCTCATGGTGTTTCATTACAGCAAGGGAAAAGTAATTAACATGGAAGTTGGTACCAGGGAGTGGGATAGAGCCTGACTGGCCTGACCTTGTTGTGTTTTGTAGCAATGTAGAAGACAGTGGGACTTTGGATGAGGAAAATGGTTGAGCACTGAGTGCTGAGCTTACTGGGCCATCCTAGTAGGAGTGTGGCAGTAGTGCTGTGGACCATGGGAGTCACCTCAAGAGGTCTCAGAGGAGAACAATATTAGTAATGGGGATAGAGACCATTCTTGTGATATTTTGACAAAGAATGAGGCTGCTTTCTGCCCTTGTATTAAGAACCTGTCTGAAAGCTAGAGAGATGGCTCTGTGGTTAAGAGCACTGGTTGTTCTTCCAGAAGACCTGAGTTCAGTTCCCAGCACTCACATAGCAGTTCACAATTGTTTGTAGTTCTGTTCCAGAAGATGTGACATCCTCACATCAACACAAATAAAGTTAAAAGAAAAGGCAAGAGTTTGTATGCATATAAAAATATGAATATGCCTGAGGCTAAACTAAAGAGTAAAGGATTAAGTTCTGTGGTCATTAGAATATAATTGGCCCCCATAAGCACATAATGAGTGGCACTATTAGGAGGTGTGGCATTGTTGCTGGTCATTGTCTCTTCAGAGCAATAGAAACTATAAGACAATTTTGCTGGCAAAGGGGAAGGATCAAGAGGCCAGAATCAGACCCACATGAAGGTTACACACACACACACACAGGCAGACACTGAAAGAAATTTAATAGCCACCATTGTACTGTCTAGTTTAATGTCAACTTGACACAAACAAGAGTTATCCAAAGAGAGTGAACCTCAATTGAGAAAATGTCTCCATAAGATCTGGCTGTAAGGCATTTTCTTAGTGATTTATAGGGTAGGGACCAGCCCACTCTGGGTGGTGCCACCTCTGGGTCAGAGGTCCTGGGTTCTATAAGAAAGCAAGGCTGAGAGAGCCAGTAAGCAACACTCTTCCATGGCTCTGCATCAAGACCCACCTCCAGGTTTCTGTCCTGTTTGAGTTTCTGCCCTCACTGCTTTTGATGATGAACTGTAATATGAAACTGTGAGCAAAATAATCCCTTTTGTCCCCAAGCTGCTTTTGGACATGATGTTTCATCACAGCAACAGAAACCTTAACCATTTAAGGGAATGTATTTTGAATAAATGTGATGGTGACCTTTCATGGCTGCAGGACCTTCTAACTAGTGTGATATTTTGAATGAAAATAGATCTCAGCACTACAATCCCCCAACTCAATTGTTCCTACTGGAGCCATGGCCCAGACTGGAGAGGTAAGCGTCTAAGTTCCCTATTGGAGGGCTATGCTCTCTAGTCCTTAGTCCTGGGAGGCAAATCCTGTGCTCCACCCACCCAAGAAACCCCAGAGCAGGCTTCCCAAACCGTAACCATCCCCCATGGCATCTGTGACCACCAGAGCCTTGGCCCAGACTGCCCCTGGAGAGAATCTGTGAGCACCGAAGACTTGGACCTGACTGCCTCTGCAGAGAGCCTTGGCCCTACCTATAATTGGAAGAACTCCAGAACCGTATCAGTCTCCACCAGAGGCATAGACTTGCCTGTACTGAAAGAAGAGCGGCCACCTGAGCCATAGGCCCCACCTTCACCAATTGGGGGAAGGGAGATTCCCTGAAGCACAAGACCCACCTGCATGCACTGGAGAAAGAGATGGGCAGATGGCAGCATAAGAACACACTCAACAACATAAAGAGCAACGTGGCACCACCAAACCCTAAAGGTCCTACAACAGGAAGACCTGAACATCCTAACCCAGAAGAAGCAGAAGAAAGTGACCTTAAATATAACTTTATAAAGATGATAGAGACCCTTAAAGAGGAAATGAAAAAATCCCTTAAATAGATGGAAGAAAGACAAAAAAAAAAGTTGAAAGAAATCAATAAATATATTAAATAAAGCCGAGAAAACAAAAACAAACAAACAGGTGAAGCAAACAATTCAAGACTTGAAAAGCAAAATAGAAGCAATAAAGAAAACACAACTGAGAGCATTCTGGAAATGAAAAATCTTGGAAAATAAATAGGATGCAAGCATAACCATCAGATTACAAGAGATGGAAGAGAGAATCTAAGGAGTTGAAGAGATAATAGAGAAAATAGATTCATCAGTCAAAATAAATAAATAAATCTTTAACACAAAACATCCAAGAAATCTTGGAGACCATGAAAAGGCTACATAATAACAGGGATAGAAGAAGGAGAGGAACTCCAGCTCAAAGGGACAGAAAATATATTCAACAAAATCACAGAAGAAAATTTTCCAAGCCTAAAGAAGGACATACTTACAAAGACACAAGAAGCTTACAGAACACCATAAGCTGAAGCAGAAAAAAATGCCCCTTGCTACATAATAATCAAAACAATAAACATACAGAATAAAGAAATAATATTAAGATATGCATAGGAAAAAGGCCAAGTAACACATAAAGGCAGACCCATTAGAATAATACCAGAATTTTCAATGGAAACTCTGACAGCCAGAAGGTCCTGGACAGATGTGCTGCAGACACTAAGAGACCACTAATGGAAGCCCAGACTACTATACCCAGCAATGCTTTCAATCACCATAGATGAAGAAAACAAGATATTCCAAGACAAGACCAGATTTAAACAATACTTATCCACAAATCCAGCCCTACAGAAAGTACTAGATGGAAAACTGCAACCCAAGAAAGGTGGCTGCATCCACAAAACACAGGCATCTCACACCAACAAATCACACAGAGGGGAAACACACACTACCAACAACAACAACAAACCAAAACTTAACTGAAATTATTAATCGCTAGTCACTAATATTCCTTAACATCTATAGACTCAATTACCTATAAAAAGACACAGGCTAACAGAATGGATACAAAAACAGTGTCCATCCTTCTGCTGCATACAAGAAGCACACCTCAACATTAAAGACAGACTTTACCTCAGAGTAATGAGTTGGGAAAAGACTTTCTAATCAAATGGGCCTAAGAAACGAACTGGTGTAGCTATCCTAATATCTAACAAAATCAACTTCGAATGAAAATTAATCAAAAGAGATGGAAAAGAACATTCCATATTCAACACAGGAAAAATCCATCAAGATGAGGTCTCAATTCTGAACATATATGCCCTAAATACAAGAGCACCCACTTTTGTAAAAGAAATATTACTAAAGATTAAAGCATAGATCAAACCACACCACACTAATAGTGGGAGACCTCAACACCCCACTCACCAATGTACAGGTCTGCCAGACAGAAACTACACAGAGAAATATCAGAGCTAACAGAGGTTGTTACACAATGGGCACAGACATCTACAGAACATTCCACCCAAGACACAAAAGAATATACCTTCTCAGCAACTCATGGAACCTTCTCTAAGATTAACCACACATTCGGTCACAAAGCAAATCTCAATAGACACCAAAAAATATTGGAATAACCACCTGTATCTTATCAGATCATCATGTGGTGTAGGAAGTTCTTCCTTCGACATACAGATTATTAGAAATGGGTTGAATCAAGATGTGACAGTTAGCCAATAATAGGCTAAAACTAATGGGCCAGGCAGTATTTAAATGAATACAGTTTCTGTGTGATTATTTCAGGTGTAAGCTAGTAGGGCTGCTGGGACAACTAGCAGCTTGCTTGTTTCTGTTACAACCATGACTTAAATTTAAAATACAACAACACAACTTGCAGAAAGCCTACAAACTCATGGAAACTGAATAACACTCAACTGTATCATGATTGGAACAGGGAAGAAATAAAGAAATTAAGGACCTCATAGAATTCAATGAAAATGCACAATATACCCAAACCTCTGGGACACTATGAAAGCAAATCATGGATTCATAAAGTTTGCTAAACAGAATTTGAATAAACAGAGAACAATTAGACAATAAGTCTATAGTCAAATGTTGACCTGCCTCCATTCTAAAGTACAACCCAGAAAAGATTTAGGGACAAGTTTTAGAAAGATTTTAAAGAAACAACAATTATATATATTTATATATTACATGAATTGTTGTGGGAGCTCCTCCTGCTCCTTTAGCCAATAGCCGCTGAGATACCAGCCCATTGGGGTGTGGTCTCTCTCCCTTTAAAAAAACGGCCACTTCCCTCTCCTCTCTCTCTCTTATTTCCTGCTCCGCTTCTGGTGACTAGACTCCCTTCCTGATTGCACAGAGGGCTGTTGTCTGGGACAGTGATCTGTAAGGTTTTTTTTTTCCCTTTAAATAAATAACCATTCTATTAATCATAATTCCAAACTGGTGTGAGATTGTTGTGACTTACACCTTCACCTTCAATGAATGATTTCAAAGAAACAGAATGGCCAGGTGTGATGACACATGCCAATATTTGGAAGGTAGTGGTTTGAATAGGTATGGCCCCATAGACTCATGTGTTTGAATGCTTGGTCCACAGGGAGTGGCACTATTAGAAGCTGTAGCCTTGGTAGAATATGTGTGATTCTTAAAGGAAGTGTGTCACTGTGGAGGAGGGCTTTGAGGTCTTATATGCTCAAGCTATGCCCAGTGTGGCACACAGTCAGCTACTGCCTGCAGATCAAGGTATTGAACCCTCAGCTCCTTCTCCAGCACCATGTCTGCCTATACACTGCCATGCCTCTCACTGTGATGATAATGAACTAAACCTCTGAAATGGTAAGACAGCCTCCATTAAATGTTTTCTTTTACAAGAGTTACCATGGTCATAGTGTGTCTCCAAAGCAATGAAACACTAAGACAAGCTATAATATCCAATATAATTAACTGCATTAAAACACTGAAGACAGGAGCTGAGAGATGTCTCAGTGGTTAAAACACTTCCTGCTCTTTCGGAGGACTCAAGTTCGGTTCCCAGTTGTCATTTGGGCAGTTCACAATTTCCTCTAATTCCTACTTCATGGGATCTAACACCCTCTCGGGCCCCACAGTTGGATGCACACAAGGCATACATTCACAAGACACATATACACAGATAAAACATAGTAAAACTTATTTCTTAATATAAAAACATTCTACATATGAACATTATAACCAATAAGAATATAGCTAGGTCATTTGGCCTATATAGTGTTTTTTTCATGTTTTGGGGTTTCTCTGTGTAGCCCTGGCTGTCCTGGAACTCATTCTGTAGAAGAAGCTAGTCTCTAATCCACCTGCTTTTGCCTCCCAAATACTGGGATCTAAGACATGCACTCCCACTGCCCGGTTTCTTTACAATATTATTAATAAGAATTCCCAATATGGTAAACTCATAAGAGACAAAGACTGAGACGCTATTACAGAGTAACTATGAGAAGCAGAGATAAAAACCAAGTACGACATGTAATCTCAGATGAGAATGACATTGTGTAACATGCAAGCAGTCTGGAATTTAATCATATTGAGCCAGGTGTTGCAGTGCATTCCTGTAATCCCAGCATTAAGGAAACTGAGACAGAAGGATCAAGAATTTGAGGCCGGCCTCAGCTATATAGAAGGACTCTGGGAACTATGATCCTGTAATGCTAATGAATGAATAAATAAGTTGTGTTTGCTCTGAAACCAACAAATATATTCTGACAGAAAAACAATTCTAAAAACTGACAACAGTTTTAACTCAACTTGACAAGTGAACATGAAATTCACATTGAGGACAAAAACTGACCATCATTTTACAAAGAAAACAGAGGGAAACCTGCTGCCTGTGAATCCTGCCATTCAGTCATAAGTCAGGAATGTATTGGTGAGGTACAGGCAAAGAGACCAATGTCATGAACTAAATGGTGCCTCCCCTAACAGTCATAGCGGAGTTCTGACCCCAGTACGACAGCGCCTTCAAGCTGTAATTAAGGTTAGATGATGAGGCTCCAGGGTGGGGCCCTAATTCAATTGAATATTAGAAGAGAAAGAAAGAGAAATGCCAGGCCCTTCAAATGACAGAAATTGGAAGTCTGCAACCAGAAGAGAGACCTCACTAGGAGCCAGCCACTCAGGGACTTTGACCTAAGACTTACTTGGGCTCTACAAGTTTCTCCTCTAAGTCACCTGGACTAAGATGTCTGTATAGCAGACATCACAGTGAAAATTAAGGCTCTAAGAAATGCTGTTCACTGGTAAATGAAGACTCTAACATCTAAGAAAGAGGCATCAAAATGAAAAGTGAACAGAAAATACAAACAGATCCCTCACAGAAGAGGAATGCCAAGGGGTAGGCAGAGAGACAGAGTTCCTTAATATGAATGGGAAATGACCCCCATGGCTTGTGTGAATAAATTATTGCCCTTAACTTCTCACCAAATCTTGGGAAGGCAATGAGCCCTTTCTTTGTATGGAAGCAAAACTGGATAAAGTGGGGGCAGCCCTTTAAGTCTTGTAACCTGGCCCCCTTCTCACCTAAGCTCTATGTTGCCTGGTTGGTGTGGTTTGACTATCACCTCATCTTCCTGCTGCCAGAGACAGGAGCTGGTCCTGACTCCATGCCGTCCCTGCTGTAATGGACTGTACCTTCTCCCCTGTGATCCCAGGGCAATCCTTTCTCTAAAGTACTTCTGTCTTGTCAAGTATTTGGTCACAGTGACAAAGAGACAGAGATAGATGATTGATTAGATGGATAGATAGATAGATAGATAGATAGATAGATAGATAGATAGATAGATAGATAGATGTTAGACAGATAGATTGATTGATAGATAATATATAGACAATAGATTATAAATAGATATATGGTAGGCGATAGAGAAATTATATGTGATTTTAAATCAAAGATAGATAACAGATAGATAATAGGTATATCAAAAAGATATACAATTGAAGTTATGTAAATTATATAGATTATAAATAAAAGATCAATGACAGATTGATGAAAACATGCATGCTAGATTACTTATAAGTGATAGAAATGATTGATAATAGATAGATTACCAGCTGATTGATAAATATAACAGATAGATATTAGATGATAGATAAACAATATATATTATGAAAAGAAAATGGACATTGATAGGTACATAGATGATAGAAGACTAATAGGTCATGGGTAGATTATAGACAAGAATATATAGATGATAAATACAAAGAGAGTTGAAAGATGAATCAATCAATCAATAGATGATGATGGCACTTTGATAAACAAGAGACAGATAAATCATAGGCTAATACCTTTTACTGAAAACACTGTCAGCTATGCTAGAATCGGGTAAATGAATATTTTCTGCCTCTTCCTCTTCTTTGGTTTTTTTGAGACAGGGTTTCTCTATGTAGCCCTGGTTGTCCTGGAACTCACTCTGCAGACCAGGATGGCCTTGAACTCACAGACATCTGGCAACCTCTGACTCTTGAGTGCTGGGATTGACGGTGTGCACCACCACCCAGTTTAGGTAAATGCATCTTAAAGCATGACGGAGTTACTACTTTTTCTATTAATACAAATGTAAAGGTCCAGGGAGTCTAAGTCTTGGCCAAGCTGTGGGGAACCAGACACTGAGTTACTAAACCATATGGTTGGTGGGAGTGTTATTTAATGCAGCCCCTACCCTCGCAGGATCAAGGACAGATTGAGACCAATCTAGAACTGCCCTGGAAGTCAATTATACTCGTATTGGTAGATCCTTAATCTACAGGAAATCACACAGTTGTGCAAGAGGAAACAAATCAGGAATGCCTACCACTGTGTTTTATATAAAAATGCAAAACATCTAGATATCTAGTAATAGTGATGAAAATGCAGAAATTAGCACTACAGCTTCATACCAGCAGGTTTAAAAAGCATAATAGTAGAGACATGAGATACAGACTCACACATAGAGATAAGAACACGCTCACAGGAAGGATGGGGGAAGGATCCAGAGCCGGGAGAAAAGGTAAAAGGCGGGGAGAGAAATGAAAGGTAATGCTTTATGACCAACTCACTTTTTACTATCTCACCTTATAAGTCACAGCAGGTGACGCCCATGTGACAGGGACATGCTCACACATAGCTTGTCTGTGGCTCTCTGACTTTTCTACAGCCTTAAATGGTTTACAATTTTAAGAAATATGCATTTAGCTGTGCAGTGGTGGTGCACGCTTTTAATCCCAGCACTTGGGAGGCAGAGGCAGGTGGGTCTCTGTGAGTTCAATACCAGGTCTACAAGAGCTAGTTCCAGGACAGACTCCAAAGCTACAGAGAAACTCTGTCTTGAAAAACTAAAGAGAGAGAGAGAGAGAGAGAGAGAGAGAGAGAGAGAGAGAGAGAGAGAGAGAGAGAGAGAGAGAGAGGAGAGATAAAGAAGAATTTCCTACCTAACCTGAGTAGCATTGAAAACATATTATGATAAAATAACATGAAAAGCAATCTGGAAATCATACTTATTCACACTGGCTGATCCCTCTCACTCCCCTTTCATCATAGCCTGGTACAATGGACAACAAAGAAGTAGATTGTGATACAGAGGCTCCAACTGAAACTCTGAGAAGAATTTGAATAAAATCCAAATAAGAAAGAGGCAATAAGGAATGATCAAGGTAACTTGTACCTACAGAGGCAGCCAACCAGGTGCCCTTGTTAAACAAGAACGGTAGCCTGGATAATCTGGAAGAAGGAACTCCCAGAAGTGAATCAAAGGGGAGCTTGATAAATGTACTGCTCCCCAGATAGGGAATACTTAGTCAGCAAAACACAACGAACATAGAAAATTACCAGAGACCCAGGAGACTAAAAGAGGGACTTGCAGAGCTAACACATGGCAGTTAAAACACCCCTAGGGAACAGAGAAATGAGGTCTTGCAAGAGAGAGAACAGACAGCCTTGAACAGTGACACTGGGAAGGGAGTTTAGACAGAGAGAACAAGCTACATGGAAGAGAGCCCAAACTTGAGTCAGCACACTCGCCACTGTGCATCAAAGTCTGTCCTCTATTCTGCCAGTCTACTGAGCCCCAAATATATATCTTATACTAACTAGCAATTATTATTAAGACCAAGTTATTTTATAATTTGAGAGGCTTTTTTATTTCTTTCCATAACCAAGCAAAACTCAGCAGAGAACTTAGAAAATGAGAGGCAATGCTGCAATAATCATTGTTGCTGGTGTCACAAGGAAAGATGGGACCATATCGTCCTCATGTGCACCCAGAGAAATAATATCAGCCCCTGTGGTTTTAATGGAGAGAACTGAGGTACAGGGTTGAATTAATGTGCCAAGTTTCTCTGTCTCCATGAGTACACAGGGAATGAGGGAGTGATCAACTACATTGTTAGCCCTGTTTAGTTCCAAATGACTTCTCGCTCTTACTGAGGATGTGGGATGATGTTCAAAATCAGATATAAAAATAGGAGCACCGGACTGAGCTCTTAAGATCCAAATGAGGAGCAGAAGGAGGGAGAACATGAGCAAGGAAGTCAGGACCACGAGGGGTGCACCCACCCACTGTGACAGTGGAACTGATCTATTGGGAGCTCACCAAGGCCAGCAAGACTGGGACTGAATAAGCATGGGATGAAACCGAACTTTCTGAACATGGAGGACAATGTAGGCTGATGAGAAGCCAAGGACAAGGGCACTAGGTTTCAATCCTACTGCATGAACTGGCTTTGTGGGAGCCTAGCCTGTTTGGATGCTCACTCTCCTGGACCTGGATAGAAGTGGGAGGACCTTGTACTTCCTGCAGGGCAGGGAATCTGGACTGCTCTTCATTCTCGAGAGGGAGGGGGAATGGAGTGGAGAGGAGGGGGAGAGGGGGAGGGGAGTGGGGAGAGGGGGCAATGTGTGGGAGGAGGGGGAGGGAAATGGGAAATGGGGAGGAGGTGGAAATTTTTTTCAACAACTAAAAAAAAATAAACAAAAAAAAATAAAGAAAAAGAGTATGGATAATATCTTTACCAAGTGAATATCATTAAATAGCATTCTGAGCCCCTGAGTTTGGTTTTCAACTCACTACAATGCTATTTTTATCAGATCCAAATGAAACTAGGGACAAATGGCTCTCTGTGATGCCTATTAGCAATGGAAAGCACAAGCTGACCTCCAAGCTCACTCAGTTCATGTGGCTTCTCTCAGCTCTTCTAACCCTGCCACCTAAACCCCTCCAGCTCAGGGGATCCCTTTCCCAGCTTTTCCTTCCTCTAAAACCCTGCCTTGTCATCCATGAGTTCCTTTTGACCTCTTCCTTTGTTCTCTCCTCTCTCTTCTCTTCCCTTCCCTTCCCTTATTTTCTCTTCTTTCTCCTCTCCCTACTCCCCTCTTCTCTCAAAACTCAGTTCAATCTATTACTTCCTGTCCCTGCTCTGGACTCTTCCAGGTGCCTCTGACTATTTACTCCTCATGCTTACAATAAGAACCTTCCCCTCAGCCATATTTTGAAGCAGCCATGTTCTTGCTTTATATAATTTTGTAAAAAGCTCTGCTATTGCCTTACCCTAGCTGGGTCTGCAGGTTCTTTCCCTACTCGGTACGGAATACAGATGGCTATGCAGTTTGGAGAGCCTGCTGGAAATTTCACTAGATAGCCAATGATAAGCACAGGTCTGCTTATATTCCAAAGGACCCTTCTCCTCTCCCAGAGCAAGTGTGCCCTCTGAACAGTCACTCATTCAGGCTGAGTTATAAGGGCTGTGACAAGCTCAGATATTTCTCAGCCTTGAATGGTGTGCTTTTATCTCTATATATATTGAAATTATAAAGACCCTGGGTTCATCTGGTATGTCAACGTGGCCTCTAGACCACATAGATCTGGTCTGGAACATCACCATCCTACCCTCCCTTAGTTGGGCAGTGGAAAATACAAACTAACTTAGTAACTAGCAGCCAAGGACTGTGGTTTCCAGAGTCCAGGCTTTAACCTATTCATGCCATACGACTAGCAGGACAGCTGGTCAGCAGTTATTTCAAATTCAGTCTGTGACACTCAATCTCATGGTCCTGGCTTTAAACTGAGATTAGGTAACTTTACCCAAACCTCTATCATCCATCCTACCCCACCCTTTCACTCTGCGGCTTCAGACATGGGCTCAGATAATTCCCTCTTACCAGAAGATAAGGAAAGTGTCCAAACCCACGAGAGGCCAGTCAAAAAGGCTGATGGAGCACAATCCCCAAGCCTGAGATCAGGAGAAGTGGAAAGATCCCTTGCCAGTCCTGTACTTCCCTGATGGCAGGGAAGTGAGCAGAGACAAGCAATAGGGATCAGGAGAAAAGCCAGCTGGGTACTGGAGGCCACTCCCCAACTCCCATTCTCACCCTCAACCCCACCCCAACCCCTATACATAAACCACACACACATGCACATACACACTCACTCAGCTCACCCAACCCAGGGTGGGGCAGTGAGCTCCTGCTAACTGATATTTCGAGTCAGGAAAAGAACATACTAGATCTGTCAGGTTCAAGGAAAAATCACATCCTGTTCAGTCAACTCACTTACTGGGGAGAAAAGATACCAGGCAGCTATTCAAGACCACAGGAACCAGGAGTGGCTTTCAGGACCAGAAACCCAGGAGAAATAGGATCTGATGCCCAGTTAAATGGGCAAACAGGACAGATGGCAGGTTCCTGAGCTCAGAGAGCAAGGCCAAGGCCACGTCCAGGAGAGTAGAGACCGTGTCTGGAAGTCCTAGGGTCCTCTGCACAGACCTAACTTTTCCTGACCACTGCCTGTAACCAGCAAGTGGGAACAGAAGGAGGAGAGCCCAGCTGAAAAGAGACTCCCCAGCATGTCAGAACACCTAGCCTCATCTCATAAAGTCCAGTCTCAGAGATGCCCATTGTTTTTTCAGAGAACCTGCCCACAACCCACAAAAGAAGGAACATCTGGTGAGAGGAGCATCCATAAAGGAAGAACTGTCTGGGTCAAGCTGGGGGTGGGGAGGAGGGAGAAATATCTGCTTCCCCAAGATCTCTTCTGGGACTTGACACCAACAGCCTCACCCTGAGCTTTCCCCTCAAAATTAGAATTTCTTTCTTTAAAAAATAAATTGTTTTTATTTTTTCCTACATTTTTAAATTTTTTTCCTTTTTTAGTACTTAAAAAAATACCAATCCAAATGCCCACTCCCTCCCCTCTTCCCAGTCCCCTCCCTCTCTCTCCACAGACCCTCCCCCCAACCCTCCAACCCTAAAGGAGTGCCAGCACCCCACCCTGTGGAAAGTCCAATGCCCTCCCTACTACGTCTAGGTTGAGCAAGGTTTACATCCAAAGAGAATAGGATCCCATGAAGCCAGTATATGCAGTAAGACACGTCCCAGTGTCACTATCAGTGGCCCCTCAGCCTGCCCCAGCTATCAACCCCCTTCAGAATGGCTTGGTTGTTCCCATGCTAGTTCACTCCCAGTTCAGTTGGAGTTGGTGAGTTCCCATTAGTTCAGGCAAACTGTCTCAGTGGATGACCCTTTCATGGTCTTGAATTCTTGCTCATACTCTCACTCCCTCCACTCTTAAACTGGATCTTGGGTGTTCAGTCCAGTGCTCCGATGTGGGTCATTGCCTCTGTTCCCCATCTGTTGTTGGACGAAGGTTCTATGGTGATATTTAAGATAATCATAAGTCTGACTACAGGGTAAGGTCAGTTCAGACACCATCTCCTCTATTGCTTAGGGTCTTAGCTGGGTTCATCCCTGTAGGTTCTTGGGCATTTTTCTAGAGCTGGGTTTCTTGCTAACTCCATAATGGCTCCCTCAATCAAGATATCTCTTTCCTTGCTCTCATATCTGTCCTTCCTCCATCACGACCATCCCATTCCCTCAAGTTCTCCTCTACCCTCCTTCTTCCCCCCACTTTCTCCCCCCTGCTCCCAAATTTTTGTCTGATTACAATTTCCAGGTGGGTCTATATATGTTTTTTCTTGGGGTTCACCTTATTACTTAGTTTCTCTAGGATTCTGAGCTATAGGCTCATTGTTGCCCTTTGTTTATGACTAGTATCCACTTATGAGTGAGTACATACCATTATTGTTTTTATTCTTGAGGACTTCTCAATATTTAATGAATAATTTACGTTGTTTCTTGAGAGAGAGCAAGTTAATAATATGGAGCAGTTTTCAACATTGACCATTAAGTATAACTATTGATGAATTATTTTTATTTTGATTTTATTTCCAATCTTCAATTTTTTAATATTTTTATTGTTTTTATTGAGCTATATATTTTTCTCTGTTTCTCTCCCTTCCTCTCCCTGCCTCTTCTACTCTCTCCCATGCTCCCAGTTTACTCAGGAGATCTTGTCTTTTTCTATGTTCCATGTAGATTAGATCCATGTATGTCTCTCTTAGGACCATCCTTGTCTAGGTTCTCTGGGATTATGAATTCTAACCTGGTTTTTCTTTGCTTTATGTCTAAAAGCCGCTTAAGAGTGAGTACATATGATAGTAGTCTTTCTGGGTCTGGGTTACCTCACTCAATATGATGTTTTCTAGATGCCCGCAAATTCCAAGATGTCATTTTTTTTCTGCTGTGTAGTACTCCATTGTGTAAATGTAACACATTTTCCTTATCCATTCTTCAGTTGAGGGGCATTTAGGTTGTTTCCAGGTTCTGGCTATGACAAACAATGCTGCTATGAACATAGTTGAGCACATGTCCTTGTGGTACAATTGAGCATCCTTGGGTATATACCCAAAAGTGGTACTGTTGGGTCTCAAGGTTGTTTCCTAATTTTCTGAGAAATCACCACACTGACATCCAAAGGGGCTGTATCAGCTTGCATTCCCACAGCAATGCAGGAGTGTTCCCTTTACCCCACTGTAACACCTGTGTTACTCTCGGTACAGTTGACGTGCCACTGTACTGGCCTGAAGAGTGAAAGAACACAAAAGAGACCTGAGTCATTTGAAAGATCAGCCAAATGATGTTTATTCAAGCTTAGGAAAATCCTTCTATACCTAAATGCTGCACAAGGAATTCCCCCAGGCAGGTGGTAAATTGCCACACCCAAGATGGAGTAAACAATGTCCTATAGCTAATCACCAGGCAGGGCAGAGGGAGCACAGGAACAAACAGAGAAATGTTGGCTAGCCAGAAACTGTCCTAAAAATGAATCTCAGGAGCAAGGGTAGACCCATGTGCCCTATACCCCACATCCTCTCCAGCATCAGTGGTGTTTTTTATCTGGGTCATTCTTACAGGTGTAAGATGGAATCTCAGAGTTGTTTTGATTAGCATTTCTCTGATGGCTAAGGATGTTGAGCATTTTCTTAAGTGTATTTCAGCCATTTTAGATTCCTTTGTTGAGAGTTCTCTGTTTAGGTCTGCACCCCCATTTTTTATTGAATTATTTGTATTTTGATGACCAGTTTCTTAAGTTGTATATTTTGGAGATCAGACCTCTGTCTGAAGTGGGGTTGGTGAAGATCTTTTCCCATCCCACTGGACGGGTCTGTCAGACAAAAAATTAACAGAGAAATAAGGGAACTAACAGATGTTATGACTCAAATGGACCTAACCTACATCTATAGAACTTCTTTTTTTAATTTGCCTTTTGGATATACAACTTGGAAATAGAAGACCAAAACTGAAGGTAATGGAGGAAAGATCCATGCCCAGTCACTCCTTAAGACAAACATCTCTTTGAAAAATTTGCATAATACTGAAACTATTTTTTTTTAGAGAAGAAACACTGAAAAAGGCAGGGCAGACTGATGGAGCATACACAAGACTTAATGGATGATTGACAGGCAGGTAAACAGACAGGTTTGTTTTTCTTGTTGGTTTCAGTTCTGAAGATTGAGTTAGGGCCTCCGACATGCCAAGGATGTCTCTACCACTAAGCTATATTCCTTGGCCAAAGCTATAATTGAACTAAAAACCTTCATTATACAGGAATAGGAAAGCCAGGCGGTGGTGGCAATGGCGGTGGCAGTGCACACCTTTAGTCCCAGCACTTGAGAAGCAGAGGCAGAGGCAGGCTGATCTCGTTGAATTTGAGGCCAGTCTGGTCTATGGTTAAATTCCAGGACAGCCAGGGCTACACAAAGAAACCCTGAAACAAAAGGAGGAGGAGGAGGAAGAGGAGGAGGAGGAGAAAACACAGGAGGAGGAGGAAACAGAGGAGAAGGAGAAAAATAAATAGAAAGAAAAGAAAGAAAAAAGAAAAAAGAAGGCAAAGCAGAAAGGAAGAAAATAAAGGGCATTAAAGTGTGTATAGAATTCAGACATACAACTAAGAATTCCCTACATTCAGAAAATGGACAAGAGCAACCACTGGGCACCCTGGCATTGACTGGACCAAGACCCTTCCCCAGACCCCACCTCATTAAAACCTATCCCCCCATTCCTTTGGCCCAAGGCAGAAATAATAAATGAAGGAGAAACAAACCCAGGAGGCAATGCTATATATACACATAGGAAAAAGAAAATGTTTTTATAGCATCGCCTCCTGGGTTTGTTTCTCCTTCATTTACTATCTTTTACATAATGCATGTGTTAAAAATTTTAAAATTTGAGACAATATAAAAGATTTAAGAGGTGCTTCAAACTAGCTTAAAAAACATTTTCAGACACTGCCCGGTACCTCCTCTCTCTTCCTATCCCATCCAGCTTACATCCAGATCCCCCCACCCTCTGTTTCTCTCCCCCCTCCCTTCCCTGGTGGCAGAGAGCCTCCCTGCTCTGCCTGCTTGGGCGCTGGGTCCTAACCCCAAGCGTAGGGTAAAGGGGAGCTCGGGGGCTTCTTTGTCCCCATAGCCCGCCTGCAGCAAGCAGGGTGGGCCCTTTGTCTGCGAGCGAACCAAGCAGCAAGGAGTTTCATCAGGGCACCTAGTGAGACATCATTGTGGTGAGTGAGTGCTGCGGCACCCGGGAACAGCCCGCCTACACTTCCTGATCAACCTACAGGGCTACACTGCCCGGTACCTCCTCTCTCTTCCTATCCCATCCAGCTTACATCCAGATCCCCCTACCCCCTGTCTCCCTCCATCCCTCCCTTCTTGGAGCAGAGTGCCTCCCTGTTCAGCCTGCCTGGGCGCTGGGACTGAACCCGAAGGTGAGTGCAAAGGGGAAGGTGGTAGCTCCTTTGTCTCCATAACCTGCCTGCAGCAAGCAGGGTGGGCCTTTGTTTGCAACCTAACCAAGCAGCAAGGAGATCGGAACTGAACTCCAGGAGAAACATCACGGGGGAGTGACATCACTTGGAAGGTACATCAGTTGGCAAGAAGACCTGATCCTGTAAAAGAAGATCCATAGGAGAATATTGGAAGGAAGAGATGGGGAGACGCCAATGCAAGAATTCACCCAACAATCTGAAGAACAACACGAAACCACCAGAAGCCAGCGACCTCACAACAGGAGGACATGAACACCTTAATCATGAAGAAGGAGAAAAAACTGACTTCATGACAGTGATTGACACCCTTAAACAGCATATAAAAAACGCCCTTATAGAAATGGATGAGAAGTATAACAGAAAGTTCGAGGAATTGAGTAAATCAGTGAATGATACCCTAGGAAAGCAAGGAAAAACAATCAAGCAGATAATGGAAACAGTTCATGATTTGAAAAATGAAATGGAGGCAAAGAAGAAAACACAAACAGAGGGCCGGCTGGACATGGAAAATCTAGGTAAACGAATAGAGACTACAGAAACAAGCATAACCAGCAGAATACAAGAGATAGAAGAAAGAATCTCAGAGTCTGATGATAACATAGAGAAAATAAACGCACTGATCAAAGAAAACAGCAAGTCCAACAAACTCTCATCACAAAACATTCAGGAAATATGGGACACAATAAAAAGACCAAACCTAAGAATAATTGGAGTAGAAGGAGGAGAAGAAGTGCAGCTCAACGGTCCAGAAAATATACTTAACAAAATTATAGAAGAAAACTTTCCCAACCTGAAGAAGGATGTACCTATGAAGGTTCAAGAGGCATACAGAACCCCAAATAGGCTGGATCAAAAAAAAACATCCCCTCGCCATATAATAATCAAAACACAAAATATACAGAATAAAGAAAGAATATTAAGAGCCGCAAAGGAAAAAGGCCAACTTACTTATAAAGGTAAACCTATCAGACTTACACCTGACTTCTCTATGGAAACCATGAAAGCCAGAAGGTCCTGGATAGATGTACTGCAAAAACTAAGAGACCATGGATGCAAGCCCAGACTACTATATCCAGCCAAGCTTTCGTTCACCATAAATGGAGAAAACAAAATTTTCCAGGATAAAAACAAATTTAAGCAATACGTAGCCACAAATCCAGCCTTACAGAAAATAATAGAAGGAAAATCACTAACCAAGGAGTCCAACAAAGACCTCAATAACTCAGACATCTAGAGACCCTTCACCAGCGCAACTCAAAGAAGGGAAACACACAAACCCTACTACTTAAAAAGTGACCGGAGTTAACAACCACTGGTCATTAATATCACTTAATGTCAATGGACTCAACTCACCTATAAAAAGGCACAGGCTAAGAGACTGGATACGAAAACAGGATCCAACATTCTGCTGTCTACAAGAAACACACCTCAACCACAAAGACAGGCACCTACTCAGAGTAAAGGGCTGGGAAAAGGCTTATCAAGCAAATGGACCTAAGAAACAAGCAGGTGTGGCCATACTAATTTCTAACAAAGTTGACTTCAAACTTAAATCAATCAAAAGAGATGGAGAGGGACATTTTATACTCATAACAGGAAAAATTCATCAGGAAGAAATCTCAATCCTGAATATCTATGCCCCTAATATAAAAGCACCCACGTATGTAAAAGAAACATTGCTAAAATTCAAGGCAGCCATCAAACCACACACACTAATAGTAGGAGACTTCAACACTCCTCTTTCACCAATGGACAGGTCAATCAGACAGAAACCTAACAGGGAAATTAGAGAATTAATGGAGGTAATGAAGCAAATGGACTTAACAGACATCTATAGAATATTCCACCCAAATAGGAAAGAATATACCTTTTTCTCTGCAGCTCATGGAACCTTCTCGAAAATTGACCACATACTTGGTAACAAAGCTAACTTACACAGCTACAAAAAAATATTACTAACCACCTGTGTCTTATCAGACCACCATGGATTAAAGTTAGAATTCAACAACAATGCTACCCCCAGAAAGCCTACAAACTCATGGAAACTGAACAGTCAACTACTGAACCATACCTGGATTAAGGAGGAAATAAAGAAAGAAATTAAAGTCTTCCTTGAATTCAATGAAAATAAAGAAACAACATACTCGAACTTATGGGACACTATGAAAGCAGTCCTGAGAGGAAAGTTCATAGCACTAAGTGCCCACTTAAAGAAAACAGAGAAAGCACATATTGGAGACTTAACAGCCCACCTGAAAGCTCTAGAAAAAAAAGAAGCAGACTCACCTAGGAGGAGTAGAAGACTGGAAATAATCAAACTGAGGGCTGAAATCAACAAAATAGAAACACAAAAAACAATCCAAAGAATCAATGAATCAAGAAGCTGGTTCCTGGAAAAAATCAACAAGATTGACAAACCCCTATCCAAACTAATCAAACGGCAGAGAGAAAATTTGCAAATTAATAAGATCAGAAATGAAAAGGGGGACATAACCACAAACACAGAGGAAATTCAGAGAGTCATTAGATCTTACTACAAAAGCTTGTATGCCACTAAACTGGAAAATGTAAAAGAAATGGACACTTTCTTAGATAAATACGATTTACCAAAATTAAATCAGGACCAGGTGAACAAGCTAAAGAGACCTGTCAGTCGCGAAGAACTAGAAGCTGTTATCAAAAACCTCCCTACCAAAAAAAGCCCAGGGCCAGATGGTTTCAATGCGGAATTCTACCAGAACTTCCAAGAAGACCTAATACCTATACTCCTCAATGTATTCCACAATATAGAAACAGAAGGGTCATTACCAAATTCCTTTTATGAAGCTACAGTTACTCTGATACCAAAACCACACAAAGACTCAACCAGGAAAGAGAATTACAGGCCGATCTCACTCATGAATATCGACGCAAAAATCCTCAACAAAATACTGGCAAACCGAATCCAAGAACACATCCGAAAAATTATCCATTATGATCAAGTAGGCTTCATTCCTGAGATGCAGGGCTGGTTCAACATACGAAAATCTATCAATGTAATCCATCATATAAATAAACTGAAAGAAAAAAACCATATGATCATTTCATTAGATGCTGAAAAAGCATTTGACAAAATTCAACATCCATTTATGTTAAAAGTCTTGGAGAGATTAGGGATACAAGGGTCATACCTAAATATAATAAAAGCTATATACAGCAAGCCGACAGCTAACATCAAATTAAATGGAGAGAAACTCAAAGCCATCCCGCTTAACTCAGGAACACGACAAGGCTGCCCACTTTCGCCATACCTCTTCAATATAGTGCTGGAAGTTCTAGCAATAGCAATAAGACAGCATAATGGGATCAAGGGGATTCGAATTGGAAATGAAGAAGTTAAACTTTCGTTATTCGCAGATGATATGATAGTGTACATAAGCGACCCCCAAAATTCCACCAAAGAACTTTTACAGCTGATAAACAGCTTTAGTAATGTGGCAGGATACAAGATCAACTCCAAAAAATCAGTCGCCCTCCTATACTCAAAGGATATGGAAGCAGAGAGGGAAATCAGAGAAGCTTCTCCATTCACGATAGCCACAAACAGCATAAAATATCTTGGGGTAAATCTAACCAAGGAAGTGAAAGATCTATTTGACAAGAACTTTAAGGCATTGAAGAAAGAAATTGAAGAGGATACCAAAAAATGGATGGACATCCCTTGCTCTTGGATTGGGAGGATCAACATAGTAAAAATGGCAATTCTACCAAAGGCAATTTATAGATTCAATGCAATCCCCATCAAGATCCCATCAAAATTCTTCACAGATCTGGAGAGGACAATAATCAACTTTATATGGAAAAACAAAAAACCCAGGATAGCCAAAACAATCCTATACAATAAAGGATCTTCTGGAGGCATTACCATCCCTGACTTCAAACTCTATTACCGAGCTACAGTTATGAAAACAGGGTGGTACTGGCATAAAAACAGAGAAGTCGACCAATGGAATCGTATAGAAGACCCGGACTTTATCCCACAAACCTATGAACACCTCATTTTCGATAAAGGAGCTAAAAGTTTACATTGGAAGAAAGAAAGCATCTTCAACAAATGGTGCTGGCACAACTGGATGTCAACCTGTAGAAGAATGAAAATAGACCCATATCTATCACCGTGCACAAAACTCAAGTCCAAATGGATTAAAGACCTCAATATCAGCCTGAAAACACTGAATCTGATAGAAGAGAAAGTGGGCAATACCCTACAACAGATGGGCACAGGCGATCGCTTCTTAGGTATAACCCCAGAAGCACAGACATTAAGGGCAACATTGAATAAATGGGACCTACTAAAACTGAGAAGCTTCTGTAAAGCAAAGGACACTGTCACTAAGACACAAAGGCAACCTACTGACTGGGAGAAGATCTTCACCAACCCCGCAACAGACAAAGGTCTGATCTCCAAAATATATAGAGAACTCAAGAAACTAGACTTTAAAATGCTAATTAACCCAATTAAAAAATGGGGCGCTGAACTGAACAGAGAATTCTCAACAGAAGAAGTTCAAATGACCAAAAGACACTTAAGGTCATGCTCAACCTCCTTAGCGATCAGGGAAATGCAAATCAAAACAACTTTGAGATATCATCTTACACCTGTAAGATTGGCTAAAGTCAAAAACACCAACAATAGCCTTTGCTGGAGAGGCTGTGGAGGAAGGGGTACCCTCATCCATTGCTGGTGGGAATGCAATCTTGTGCAACCACTGTGGAAGTCAGTGTTTCGGTTTCTCCGGAAATTCGGGATCAACCTACCCCTGGACCCAGCAATACCACTCTTGGGAATTTACCCAAGAGATGCTCTATCACATGTCAAAAGCATTTGTTCAACTATGTTCATAGCAGTATTATTTGTAATAGCCAGAACCTGGAAACAACCTAGATGCCCTTCAATGGAAGAATGGATGAAGAAAGTATGGAATATATACACACTAGAGTACTACGCTGCGGTAAAAAACAATGACTTCTCGAATTTTGCATGCAAATGGATGGAAATAGAAAACACTATCCTGAGTGAGGTATCACAGGCCCAAAAAGACGAACATGGGATGTACTCACTCATAATTGGTTTCTAGCCATAAATAGGGTTCACGGAGTCTACAATAGGCGAATCTAAAGAAGCTAAGTAAGAAGGTGAACCCAAGGAAAAACATATAGTTATCCTCTTGGATAAGGGAAGTAGACAAAATTGCCGGGGGGAAAAGTGGGATCTTGGGGGTGGGGTGGGATGGGGGTTAGGGGAGATGGGGAGAGAAAAGGTAGAAGGGAAGGAGGGTGGACTTGGGGAAACAAGAGGATCGGGATAAAGGAAGGTTGGATAGGGGAGCACGGAACCACAATTCTTAGTTAAGGGACCCACTTTAGGGTGGGCAGGAGACTTGACCCTAGAGGGGCTCCCAGGTGCCCAAGCTGAGGTCCCCAGTTAGTTCCCTGGGCAGCTGAGGATAGGGAACCTGAAATGACCCTACCCTAGAGCAATACTGACGAATATATTGCATATCAGCCTAGAACTTGCACCTGGCGATGGATGGAGATAGAGACAGAGACCCACACTGGAGCACTGGACTGAGCTCCCAAGGTCCCAATGAGGAGCAGAAGGAGTGAGAACATGAGCAAAGATGTCGGGACCACGAGGAGTGCACCCACCCACTGAGACAGTGGAGATGATCTACTGGGAGCTCACCAAGGCCAGCTGGACTGTTACCAGAAAAAGCATGGGATAAAACTGGACTCTCGGAACATGGCGAACAATGAGGGCTGATGAGACGCCAAGGACAATGGCACGCGGTTTTGATCCTACGCAATGTGCTGGCTTGGTGGGAGCCTAGCCAGTCTGGATGTTCACCTTCCTAGATATGGATGGAGGGGGGAGGACCTAGGACGTACCACAGGGCAGGGAACCCTGACAGCTCTTTGGACTGGAAAGGGAGGGGGAGAGGAGTAGGGGGAAGGGGAGAGGGGTGGGAGGAGGGGGAGAAGAGTGGGAGGAGGGGGAGAAGAGTGGGAGGAGGGGGAGGGAAATGGGAGGCGGGTGGGAGGAGGTGGAAATTTGTTTTTTTTCTTTTCTGTATCCTCCTTTTATCAATAAAAAAATTAAAAAAAAAAAAAACATTTTCAACTCAGGCAATCCTCTTCTCCTTTAAACAGAAAACGATAGTCTTTAAAAACATGTTTATTCATGAAGTATGATTATTTCTCCTGACAAAAAAATATGGCTCCAAGACACAGAGCCCTCATCTCTTTTCTTCATAAATATCAACAGTCAGTGACAGGTTTAAAGCTTCTTCTTCCCAGATGCCTAAGACAGGAGTGTGCATAAAATAAAACACCTATTCCAAGCATGAGTAAATTGGGTAAATGGAGAAGTCTTTGCCTAAGGCAGACATGATAATCTGTCCTGTGGTAAAAGCACAGGTTTTATTAAAACTAATAAGAGAGAATGGATTGTAGGCCCATATTTCTACATTGAATAGCAGCCAAAAATACCAGGTCATAGTTTGCACCGGCCACACAGGTGGTGGTCCCCTCCCTAACAAAGGGTCAGGATAGGCTTCTGTTGCCTGCTCCCTTCTTTGTAATTTGGAGGATTCCTGGAAAGAGAAGTTAATTCGGCCTACATGACAGAGCTGACATAGGTAGATGTGGATATTACCATAGCCATTTACCTGGTTACCTAGGAAACTGAATGCTAATAAACTTCCCCCTCAGATTATATTTTGGTAGATAAGGCTGTTTGAAAAATGAACGTGAGGAATTTTCAGGATGTGAACTCAGGATATCATGAGGGATCACTGAAAATCTCCCTCCCAGTAAGGACATGTGAGTTGTCTCAATTATTACCACACCTCCCCTCTGGTCTGGAGAAATAATTTATGGTCTGGACTGGCACTGGACCACAACAGAAAATGAGCTAAGAGCAGACGTCCGGTGAGGTAGGTGCATGTGTTTACAATACTAGGCACAGTGAAGCCCAGTGGGAAATGAGCTAGGCTGGGCCTTGAGGCTTGGAGGTTTCTGTTAATATGGTAGGTGACTCCTGACCAAAGTTCAGACTCTAAAGTTCTGACACCGTTCCAGGCCGTGAGCTGTGCTGTTTGTCATGATGGTTGTTCTGTTATCTGTGAGCTATGTAAACTATACCACTTTCCGTGTGCCCGGTCCACACGCAAACAATCTCCAGAGCCTAGTACCACTGATTTTCAGTCAAAGCATTCATCCTTCAGGTGCCACAGTGACCCCAAAGCAGCACACCCCTACCTCAGCTACGGTAACTGTTGTTGGGTCTGACCATTCTTTGTTGTGGTAAGGTGTTTACCAGTAACCCTGGTACCCATACACTCCTGCCAGCACCATGCTCCTGCACACATGAGTGTGTGTATACACACACACACACACACACACACACACACACACACACACCAGTAATATCTTTGAACTGGCAAATGTCCCATGGAAAGAAAAGTTGCCTATATTTGAGAGCTACTGCTCTGGGAGAAAAGGACCCAGCCTGACATGTGGAAGAGGAACAATCAATACTTGCTGGAGCATGTAATGAAATCCTAATTGGTCTTATTAAATAAAAAACCAGGGGAGAAAGCAAGCTCCACAGAAGCAGATACCAGGAGCCAATCATGTCCCAGGACACTGGCTGACTAGGATTGAGCCAAACACTTGATCCATAGTCAGCAATCTCCACCAGAACAGGTACAGGGGGGTAACAGCTGAGTGAGTGAACCAGAGCCAGAGCCACTGAGGGTTGGGACATGAATCTGTAACCTTCAAGAGAGTAGACCTATGCCAGGACTCCACTGGGTCTGGGTGTGAGTCTAGGATGAACATTCAAAGAACATCTGACTCACCCATTCGCAGAGTAAAACAGAATAAAATATGTTTATGTGTCATAAGCAGGGAGGGAAACAGCCCAGGAAAGTTAGTAAATTAAAATTTTAGTGTTAGAAGATTGCTCAGTTGGTAAAGTACTTGTCTTGCAAGCATGAGGACCCGAGTGTGACCTACCACCCCCAGAAGACACACACACACACTAATGCCAGGTATGCTGACATACTATGACATGTTAGTATTCCTTACTCTAGGGAGGCAGAAATGGGATTCCTAGGGCTCACTAGCTCCCCTACCTAATCAGTGGGACTCTAGGTCATTGAGAGAGCCTGTCTCAAAGAATAACACAATCACCACGAGTGCGATACAAAGTTGCCCTCTGGCCTTCATGTGCACATACACACAAAGTGCTAAGTGTATATGTATCCATATATAAATCATTAAGTGTAATTTTAATTTCTCGCCCTACAGTACCATCTGGTGGCAGAAGTAAAGTACTACATTCCAATTTATGCATGTTTATGCTTGTCTGTGTTAGCCTCACAAAGCTAACTTGAAGAGTTTTGTATGTGAAATGGGAAACAATTAATAATTCCTAGAACGCCAAGTGTGGATGAATCTTGTCAAGAACAAATGCTCCCTGAAGGGAAAATTGACCATTATATTGAATTAGTGAACACACACCTCATTTTAGATGCTGGAAATAGCTTGACTCTCAGGTTCACCTCACTAATTACCATGTGTGGATTATAGAATTACCAGATAAACTGTAGGGCAGCTAATTACAGACCATCAATGACTAACTAAGGGTGTCTCAAGTGCCCAGACAAGAAGCAAATACTTTTAGGGTAAATAGTTCCCACACAATGTATAGAACATATGTGTTGCTTACGTGAAATTGAGAAATTCGTACAGGGTTTGTTTTTCTTTCTCCCAAGTGTAGGAACCTAGGTTAAAGAGACCTCATAACTTACTTAAGACTAGAGAGTTTTTAAAAACAGTTCTGGGGAATGAAACCAGCTCGAGTTTCATTCGATGATGCAGTGGGTAGAATCTCACCTACTTGTTTCAGAATGATGCAGTAGTGTGGGGTTTCACCTGCCTTGTCACAGAATGGTGCAGTGTGTAGGGTGTTACTTGCCTTGTCTCAGAATGATAGTGTGTAGGTTCTAACCTGCGTTGTCTCAAGGTGAGGCTGTGTGTATGTATTTAGGGTTTCACCAGCCTGATCTGAGAATGATGCAATATCTAGGGTCTTAACTGCCTTGTCTCAGGATGAGGCAATGAGTAGGGTCTCACCAGACTTGTTTCACAATTATGCAGTGTGCAAGGTGTCACCTGCTTTGTTGTCCCAAGATGATGCAGTGTGTAGAGTGTTGCCTGCTTTGTTTCAGAATGATGCAGTATGTAGGGTCTCACCAACCTTGTCACAGGATGAGGCATTGTGTAGGATCTCACATGCCTTTTCTCAAAATGGTCCAGTATGAAGGGTCTCACCAGCCTTGTTTCACAATGATACAAAGGGCAGGGTCTCACTGACCTTGTTGTCTCAAGATGATGCAGTGTGTACGGGCTCACCTGCCTTGTTTCAGGATGAGGCACTGTTTATGGTCTCACCTGCCTTGTCTGTGAATGATGCAGTGTGTAAGTTCTCAACTGCCTTGTCCTAGAATGATGAAGTGTGCAGGGTTGGTGTGGGACAATTGTCTATATTCTGTCAATTATGTTTTAAATAAATGCTGATTGGCCAGTAGCCAGGCAAGAAGTATAGATGGAACAACCAGAAGGAAGTAGAGGTGGGTCAATGAGAACAGGAGAATTCTGGGAAGAGAGAAGCTCCCTCTACAGTCCTGTCCAGACACAGAAGAAGAAAGTTGTAATTTTGCCACTGAAAAATGTACTGAGCCATGTGGCTAACACAGATAAGACTAATGGACTAATGTAAGTCATAAGAGTTAATAAGAAGCCTGAGCTAATGGGCCAATCCATTTATAGTTAGTATAGACCTCTGTGTGATTTCTTTAGGACTTAACAATTGTGAGAACTGGGCAGGAAAGATACTCAGAAAGCAAATGGCACCCAACATGGGGCAACTGCATCCACATAAAGCCTGAAAGAGCTCAGGAAGTAATTCTAGACATAAAATAATAGAGTTAAGCACAGCTTATTAATAGCAGCATTTTCTCAGGTGGGCTCTGTTTGCTAGAGACAAACACTCTCATTTAAGAGAGGTTTCCTGACTCAGCTTTAGCTGCAAAACCTTGCAGCTCTTTAAAGAGGTTCTGCCACCAAACACTTAAATGGTGTGGATGAAAAGCTGACCGCATGCTTTCTGTTGGTGGCAGGGATTTTGAAACGCCATAGAGTTGTAGCAATATACATGGCTCCAGCCGGTACCTCCGCCATGAGGCTGGAAACTCAGAAAGCTAAGGAATGGGCTGGATCCAGCCATCAAAGTCACGGTTTTAATTCTACCCATATTGCTTAGCAGATTAAAGACTCATGTGGTCAGAAAAAGAGAGAGATATATACAGTAAAGAGAGATTCAAAGACAAAAAAAAAAACCTCTAAATGTTTTACAGTGTGTTAAAAATATTTACAAACTTGGGAGAGTAAAGAAAAAGGTTAAAGTCCTTAAAAAAGAGAGAGTAATTGGGTTTGGTGGTACACACCTTTAATCCCAACACGTGGGAGGAAGAGGTAGACGGACCTCTGCAAGTTCAAGGTGTGGTGACACATGTCTTTAATCCTACACTTGGGAGAGAGAGGCAGGCAGACCTCTGTGAGTTCAAGGACAGCCTGGTCTATAGAGTGAGTTCCGGACAAAGATACATAGAGAAACCCTATCTCAAAAAGCCAAAAATTAAAAATAAAAGAAATAGAGGTTAAACTAAAGCTATGTAAAGATGAAAAATACACAGAGAGTCTGGATACTGTATATTATTATGCTCTCTTTGAATTGTTTGAATGCTGAGGAAGGAGCAACATCTGCTAAAAGATATTTGCTTATAAATGCTGCTAAATTAATCCAAGATAGGTATTTTGAAAATTCCTTGACTTCAAAATTGAAGCCAAAAGATATGTTACTTTGGGGAAGAGATTTTGCTTTTGTTTCCACAGGAAAGAAGAGGCTGTGGATTCATTCTGAGTTAAGGAAAATCAGGTTTGATCAAGGAAGATCACCTGAGAAACCTCCGGTAGGAACAGATGGTCTGGATATCGGAGTTCTCCATTCAGAACATATTCAAGACTGCTGCTTGAGATGATCAAGCCTCACAGGATACTCCAGTCAGGACTTAATAATAATTCTAAATTTTCTTTAGGTCCCCATAAGATTATCAGCATGCCCAATCAGCAGGAAGTAGCCTGGAAAACTATACCCATATTCTCAGAAAATGAACTATGGATATTTTCCTTCGTTTAGAATGTTGGTTACAAGATGTTATGGATAATGATCAGGAGAAAAGCTAAACAAAGGATATGAGATTCAGAGTTACTGCTTTTTTTTAAAAAGGGGGGGAGAGCTATGGGACAATGGTTTGTACCCTGTCAATTGTATTTTAATAAAACACTGATTTGTCAGTAGCCAGACAGGAAGTATAGGTGGGTCTTGGTGTGAGTCTAGGACCTCTGAGGGAGTAGGCCTGAGCCAGGACCTCTGTGGATCTGGGCATCAGTCTGGGACATCAAAGGGAGTAGGAAAGAACCAGAAACCTCTGCAGGTTTGGGACCTCTGGGGGAACAGGCCTGAGTCAAGTCCTTTGCAGGTCTGGGCGCATCCAAGTCTAGGACATCCAAGGAGTAGATCAGAGCCAGAAACCTTTGCAGGACCAACTCCAAGCCAAGGACCTCTGCAGGAGCAGGTAAAGACCAGGGACATTTACAGAAACAAGTATTGACCATGTAGGCCAGAGCAAGCCTAAGACAGTAAACCCCTTGGGATCAGAGCAAAGCCTGGGAATGCTAAGCAACCTCCAAAAACAGAGTGACCAACAGGGTAACTAGAACCATGGCACTGACTATACCATACAACAATCTGAGCCTTGGATCCACTGGCACCTAGAAGATTAACCACCAGAGTCACAGACAGCCCCAACCACACCAATTAGAGGAAAGGATGAGTAGACAAGGTAAGAACACACACAACACCACAAAGAGCAACATGACACCAGTAAAATCTAGAGACCCTACAAAAGCAAGATTTGAACAACCAAATCTATATGAAGCAGAAGAAAATGACCTAAAAAATAACCTCAGGAGAATGTTGAAACTCTTAAAGAGGAAATGAGAGATTCCCTCAAAGAAATGGAGGAAAAGACAAACAAAAACTTGGAAGACATTAACAAATACCTTAAAGAAAACAAAAGGGGAAAAAAAGAAAAAAGCAAAAGAAACAGTCATCAAAATCTACCAAACAAAAATAGCCAAGGGCCAGATGGTTTCAGCACAGAATTTTACAAGATTTTCAAAGAAAAACTAATGCAAATACTCCTCAAATTATTCCACAAAATAGAAATAGAAGAAACATTGCAAAACCCTTTTTATGAGGCTTACCCTTATACCCAAACCACACAAAGACATTACCAAGAAAGAATTACAGATCAATCTCGCTCATGAACATTGATGCAAATATACTCAATAAAATACTGGCAAACCAAATCCAAGCACACATCAGAAAAAACATCCAAAGTAATCAAGTCAGCTTCATCCCAGAGATGCAGAGAGAGTTCAACATTCGAAAATCTGTTGATGTAATGCACAATATAAACAAACTGGGGGAAAAAAACACATGATCATCTCATTAGATGCCAAAAAAGCTTTTGAAAAAAATACAACATCCCTTCATGATAAAGGTCTTGGAGAGAGCAGAGATACAAGGAACATACCTAAATATAATAAAGGCAATATACAGCAAGCCAACAGCCAACATCAAACTAAATGGAGAGAAACTCAAAGCAATCCCACTGAAATCAGGAACAAGACAAGGTTGTCCACTCTCTCCATATCCATTCAATATAATTCTTGAAGTCCTAGCTAGAACAATAAGACAACAAAAGGAGATCAAGGGGATACAAATCAGAAAAGAAGAAGTCAAACTCTGTTTGCTGATATGATAGTTTACATAAGTGAACCTAAAAATTCTACCAAGGAACTTCTACAACTCATAAACACCTTCAAGTTATGCCTGCATGTATGTCTGTTTTTGCCGTCCACCATTCTGCCCCCCAGGCTGGCGGCTCCACCAGTTTCTGGAGTCTTCTGCTTCTGCCTGCTGTCTTGCCTTAGGAGCACAGTTACAGATGTCTGTTACTGCACTTGGCTGGGGTAGGTTCTAAGGATTTGAACTCCGGTCCTGGAGCCTGCACAGCCAGCCCTTTACACACTGAACCATCTCCCCAGTGTTTTTATTTTACTGAGAGACGTGAAGTAGATACGATGCTGATATCCATGTAAAGGTGCCTATGCCACAGCACTCATGAGTACTGGCTTACAGTTTTTTTTTTATTTAATTTAATTATTATGTATACAATGTTCTGTCTGCATGTATGCCTGCCCACCAGAAGAGGGCACCAGATCTCATAGATGGTTGTGAGCCATGATGTGGTTGCTGGGATTGAACTCAGGACCTCTGGGAAGAGCAGCCAGTGCTCTTAAACTCTGAGCCATCTCTCCAGCCCCCACTCACGAGTACTGGAACCAGAGCAGATTACTCTTCAGTGACAGAGAATGAGCCCAGTAGAAACTGTGTAACTACAAACAGAAAAGCAAGCTTGTTCATACAAGATCTCAACCTGGGGAGCACGCGATGGGTTGTGCTGCTCGATGGAAAACTCAGACGGTGAGCAATTACAGATGGTGAGCAAAGTCCTGTTTTCACATACCTTGTTTGTGTATGTGTGTATGTATGTGTGTATATGTATGTGTGTGTGGTTTCTTGCTTATGTCTGGGTACACATGTGTTTAGAGGTGCCTGCATCAGTGTGTACATGGAATGCACATGTGAAGGCTGGAAGCTGACGTTGGGTGTTTTCCTTGTTTGCTCTTCATCTTGTCTACTGAGGCCGATTTTCTTTCTTTCTTTCTTTTTTTTTTTTTTTTTTTTTTTTTTTGATTTTTCGAGACAGGGTTTCTCCATAGCTTTTGGTTCCTGTCCTGGAACTAGCTCTTGTAGACCAGGCTGGCCTCGATTTTCTCACTTGAACCCAGAGCTCACGGATTTGGCTAGTCGAGCTCTCCAGTTTGCCGCAGAGATCCAGTCTCTACCTTCTGCTGGATTTATAGGCGGCCACCGCACATGACTGGTGTTTACCTGGGTGCTGGGGTCCACACTGCAGCCCTCATGCTCACCCTGCAAGCGCTTTACCCCGGGGGGGGGGGGGGCGCTTCTCCCCAGTCCCCTCTCCTGTCTTTCCTCTTCCAAATCATTGTTCCACACCAACAGCTGGTCATAGTCTGCACTTCAATTTGAATTTTATTTTTGTTTTCCTGAAGGTTTTGTGTCAAGGTTTAGGGACCCACTGTGAAGGGAAGTCTGGTAACCATGGCAACACCATAGCATTCCACAAAGTAGCTCCCAGAACTCAAGGCTCTGGGGTTGGGGGTTAATCCCTATAACAAAGGGTTTTCTGTTCTAGTGGGCACGGGGAGGCTACTGTCTGTGGTGGTGGCCAGGACAAGCTTTCAGGCCGATGACTCCGGAGGGAAGAAAATGAGTCCTAGCGTCCCGCTCTTGGTTGCTTTATGAACAGATAAGTGAGCGTGAGAACCAGAGGGAGCCTGTTCCTGAGTGACCCAGGTGCCTTCTTAGCAGTCACAGACTCCTCACATAGGTGCAGTCCCTGACCTCAGTCTCTCCTCAGAGTCCGCCTTAAAACACCCCGATGGCCAGAGCAGTCTGACTGCTGCTTTGCTGTCTGCTTCTCACAAACACGCAGCTGCGTCATCAAGGATGTTAACCGTCCTCCGTCCTCCGATAACCACCCGCACGCTGCAGACTCAAGACAGAGCAGATCCGCAGCTAGTGAAATGCCCTCCCGGAGAGCATCCAGCCTGAGACGGAACGTTGTCTCAGAAAACGAGGAGAGCGTGATTTGAACAATTTAGTGAGGGGAAAATGTGTCTGAATTCCGGTTTGTTTGGCTCGGTGGCAACAGTTGCAGGGAAGGGGACAGGGCGAGCGCTGAGGTTCTGTAGTAAGAGCGTGGCTAAACCCCCTGGTATTTACTTATTATTTTATTTATTGCTTACCTACTGTGCATTTCTTGGTTTGCTTATTTTCCGCATGTGTTTTGGAGGAAGGAAATGGAAAGGACAATGGTCTCAGGAAGTGAGGACCGGACCGTGTACGGAGCAATGACCCAGGGCTCCACTTATGAATGCTTGATTGTTACTGCTGGTCAGTGGCGGGTTCTGGGCCGGATGTTTCCAAGGATGATTCAAGATTGTGAAGCAGCAGGACTGCTTAGTTCCAACGAAGTGCTAGTACAGATCAGAAGAAATGTGTTTTATTGTTATTGCTTGGGGCTTTCTTTTATGGGTGTCAGATAAGGAGTTTGGCTGCCAAGGGCACAGCACAGGTGGTTCAGTTTTGACTGACAGGCTTGGTTTATGCAAGCTTTTGCTCCCTTCTCAAGACTTTAATCTTATGTGCATCAACTTCTGCATAGACGTAAGACCGTAAGTAGGGAGCTTCCTAACAGTTTGCTCAGAGGAAACCCCCAAAGCAGGCTAGGCCACATTGCCCATTTTCTGTGGTTCTGGAAGGGGGAGGTAGGAATGTATTTCAGGGTGAGTTTGAACAGAAACCAAGCAGGTGCACACACAGCTGGGTGCAGATGGAGGACGTAGGTTGCTCACAGGTTTCTAGTGGTGTTTTTCGGACAGGACTGAGTGTGGTACACGGAGTTTATGGTCTCAGCAGCCAAGGACATTATTAGAAGTTCTTGAAGGACGTAGATTACTCAGACCTTTCTCTGGAGGTTTTCAGGACCCAGGGACATCTTGTGGCCATTACACACTCTCTGGTGAATGGAAGATAAGGTTAGAGCAGCTAGTGAGCAGATTGGTAGGGGCTGAGTCCGAGGTGAGTGTGCAGTCCTCGGTTGCTTTCAGTAGCTAAGGAGAGCCATTGCTTCTCAATGCGGCATATCTTCATAAACTCACTATTTTCTCTATAATATTTAGCTTGCTCTGTTATAAACTCACTATGAATTTAACCTGACTTTGAACATTTGATCTGCTTTTTGATTTACTGAGACAGGGCTTTTCTCTTTAGCCCTGTCTATCCTGGAACTCATTATGTAGACCAGGCTGGCCTTGAACTCAGATATCTCCCTGCCTCTGCCTTTCTTGTGCTAGGATTAAAGGTGTGGGCCACCACTGCCTGGCTTGATCTTTTACTTTTAGAAAAAATTATACACTGTAAAGTTTATTTATTTTTTTAAGATTTTTTTAAATTATTTATTTATTTATTATGTATACAATAGTCTTCCTGCGTGTATGCCTGAAGGCCAGAAGAGGGCACCAGACCTCATTACAGAGGGTTGTGAGCCACCATGTGGTTGCTGGGAATTGAACTCAGGACCTTTGGAAGAGCAGGCAATGCTCTTAACCGCTGAGCCATCTCTCCAGCCCCAAGTTTATTTATTTTTATGTGTGTGGATGTTTTATATAAACACATGTGTGTGTACCATGCACCCATGACGACTGCAGTAGCGGTTGCTAACGCACACCCCAGGCTAAGGCTGCAAATCGGTCAACAGCCAGAGGAGCAGACGTAACTGTTCCTGCACCTCAGAAATGTTCAGGCCATGAGGCAGCAGACATCTTGTCTTAGCCACATCCCTGCAGGGTCCAGACAGGATACATAGCACTTTGTGTTACACAAGCTGTGATACAAGACAATCGGTTCCATTTGACAACCTGAACCAATTAGTGCAACAGAAACAATCTACCTCGGGATACAGACAATTTAGTCTGAACAGACAGAGCAAGTTCAAGTCCACAGGAGACAAAAACGTGAACAGAGGGAAAGGGGAAAGAAAGCAGAAAGACCAGACAGATTCTTGCTATCAATCTTTATTTACGATTGCTCTCCGGGAAGTGTTTCATTTTGAAAGCCAAGCCTTAAACAAGCAGTACACAGGGAAACACTCCTTCTGCATCGCAGTAAGACTGTTCGCAGAGTATTAACGGAAGGTCTACTTATGTGCAGCAAAAGAAACAAAAACTAAGCAAAGACCAAGAATGGTAGGCACAGTACGCGTGCAGTCCTCACATTCAGCTCACGGTGATACAGTGCAGTGGGAACCCAAACACACCCAACTGCATCGCAGGGCACAAGTCTTCGGTGAAGATTTTACCAACTTAGTGGAGAGAGTTGAAATGTGGCCTCGTGGCTCGGATATCCTAAAAGAAAGGAAGGAGTGGGAGAAGACTGTTAAAGACGGGAGTGTTTACTACAGTCTTTGCTATTTAATGGGACCACAGTTTACCTTTTCTGGCCCCAGAGCAGAGAAGAGAAAATAAGTTTGGTGAGAACCAAGCCAGATTTGCACTGGCTGCAAGAGCTAACATATCAAACACCAGAAGAAAGGCCGGCCTTCTAACTAGCTTCCCTGCTATCTGTTCGTGGAAAGCAGAGGCTGCATCTACAACTGAGTCCCTAGGAGGGAATTCCAGCAATGCAAGGTTACAGTAGGAGGCCGTGTTGAGAGGCAAGCGTTGGGGAGTAGGGTCTATTTATTTACTTATCTTTATTTTCATACGTGTGACTGTGTGAGTGTGTGTGATGTACATATGAGGGTGCCCGTGGAGGCCAGAAGAGGGCATCAGATCCCTTGGAGCTTGAGTTGCAGGCAGGGTAGGTGGTAGGAACTAAGCTTGGTCCTCTGGAAGAGCAGCAAGTACTCTTTATTACTGAACCATCTCTCCGGCCTCGGGAAATAGAGTTCGCTTCTCAGACTCAAGCACCAGTTTGTAGTCTAACTCTAAACTGGACAGGAGACTGTCTGTCTTCACGGTTCTGTTCACTGTCATGTTCTCCAGAGATCGTGTTTTCAAACTGAGTATGAATTCCTAGGCACCGAGACAGGGTGGCCTGTGGAAGCTGAGTTGTTCCCAGACATGGGTCCTGCTGCCAACCATGGCACAGTTGAAAGAAAGTCACTGAACCAGTGGGAGCCAAGGGAGAAGCCGAGAGCCTTCTGGTCCACGCCTTCACATCCAGGTATTTAACAGACTGCAGTGGGCTGAGTTCCAACCCAGCACCCTCAGAGAAACAGACAAAATGATCCACACGGCCTCACACTGGTCTTTCATTTTTATTTTAACTTTGGAATTGGACCTGGACACCATCCAAACACTAAGGCATCTCTCTCCGCTGAGCCAGTTCACATTCGGTATTTTCATGGTCATCATACTAAAACTGCATAGTTTTTAAGGAACCCTGCAAGTAGCGTGGCTATCAGTGGATTTGCATGGTGCTCTTGAGGCTGCGGCTCTGTAGCCTTTGGCTTTGCTGCTGGTTCGATGATAAAACCATCACTTTTGCGGTTTTTTCCTGATTCTTCAGATGGGATTTCATAAAACTGCCAACTTTCTCTTTCTTAAATATGAGCCACAAATCATTCCTTAGCAGTGGAATCATTACAGAGGAACAGACAGTTGAGAGGTCTGTGTGTCACCAGCATGAAGGAAAGTGGTGGGGAGACATCAAGCCATGCCCCAGATCTACTGTAATATAAATGGAGCACAATACTTCTATAGTCTAATAATGAACTGTGACAGACATCCCCACCAGCTCCAACAAAACATTAACTGTCTTATTTTTCTTTTTTCTTTTTTTCTCTGTGTAGCTCTGGCTGTCCTGGAACTCACTTTATAGACCTGAATGGTCTGGAACTCACAAAGATCCACCTGTCTCTGCCTCTGGCCAAGTGCTGGGAATAAAGGTGTGCACCACCACCACCTGGGCATACTAACCATCTTGGTATCAGCATCTTGTCCATAAGAATGTTGAGGAAGAATGTCCACACTGTTCACACAAACACACACACACACACAAGAAAAAATGTAGCACTGGTATCACCAACAAATGTTTTCACTAAGCTGATGAAACCAACGGTTAAAGATGGTGGGCTCCACCTCTTCTGTGGTTCTCTCTCCATCTTCTTTCGTACATAGCACCACTGTTACTTCAGAGCACTGAAGAATTCTTTTTCCATCTCTGTATGAACCCCTCTGTGCACCTGTCTCTAGTCAGGCACCAAGTCTTTGCTGGTGACCTACTGTGTGTCTAGGTACTTATCCCTCATTATCATGGGCCTTTGCTGGTGACCTACTGTGTGTTCGGGTACTTATCCCTCACCACAGGCCTTTGCTGGTGACCTACTGTGTGTCCAGATACTTATCCCTCATTATCACGGGCCTTTGCTGGTGACCTATTGTGTGTTCATGTATTTATCCCTCATTATCACGGGCCTTTGCTGGTGACCTACTGTGTGTCCAGGTACTTATCCCTCATTATCACAGGCCTTTGCTGGTGACCTACTGTGTGTCCAGGTACTTACCCTCATTGCGTCCTTCTCAGCTGCGCTCACAGCTACAGCCCAGAAATCTGACTCGTGTTTTTTTGGTACAGGTGTGATATAAACAGCGAGGAGACTAAAACGCTTTTAGGTTTCTGGTTTGTTCAGTGTTTGGTTTATTCTTTGTTTGATTTTTGTTTTTAAGTGGTGGCAAACAACTGGGAGGTCCCTCCCAGAAAGCTCCACTGCCTCTGACTCGGTCAAAAGGACAACAAGAGCAGCAACCTGGCTCGTGCAAATGTGTTGTCCTTGTGTCTCTTGAAGCCCGCTGTTTCACAGCATCAAGTGATCTGTAGGGTTTTCACTTAGCCTGCGCTAGGCAAGGATCCCACCGTGTCCTTGATGCCCTCCTACTGTAAACCATCCTTACCCTATTAACATAATCACACGGTACCTACCCACCTGTAGAGAATGCGTAGTTACTGTTTTACCACCAACAGACGTGTAAAACCACAAGGGAGCAAAAACTCACCAAATGTCTCATCGTCCACAGTATGTACACACGAGTGTTTGGTTAATATTAATAAGTGAGGCCAGGCTACCCAGCACTCAAGACGACACGCAGAGCTGCAGGAATTGTCTTTCATGAACCAGCAGCTAGCTCCGTGACTTTGAGGTCAGATTTGCCGCCAGGTTCATCAGTGATGAACGGCATTCGTGCCATGGACATGCAAAAGCTGCTTCTGTGCCAGCTCTTATAGAGGTCACGTGGAGGAGGAAATGTATGCATGCCAGCCCTCCTTTGCTCAGAGTGCTCTTTTCCCATCCTGCCCCAGAGCCAAGTCATACACATGGTAGCCTGAAGCCCTGCAGTGCACAGATGCGGGCAGAGAGATGTGTGCTCATGCTTCTCACACCTCATGAGAGGTCACACAGGGCCACGTAGGGACAAGCCACTCAGCCCGGAACTCCGCACCTACCTGGGATGGTTGATGAACCGGCCTGAAAGGCCTAAGAGTCTTCCCCTTCTCCTGCTTCTTCCTCAGCTTCCTCTTCCTCTGCCTCTCCCTCCGCTCCTTCCTCTGTCACCTCTTCTGTCTAGTGTTTACAAAATCGCATCATTACTGAGACGCATAAGAGCCAAAGACACCATGGGAATAAGAGGCCAAACTAGAGCTGAGGGCTCACAGTGACACCTGCCACTCAAAGATGAAGAGTGTCTGAAAAAGACATTTGGCATTGACCTCCAGTTGTCACACACACACGCACGCACGCACATGAGAGGAGTGTAGCTAAAGCAGCACTGGTGTCACCAACAAACATTTTCACTAAGTTGATTAAACCAACAGTTAAAGATGCAGACCCTACCTCTTCTGTTGTTCTCGCTCCCTCTTCTCCCTCTTCTTCCTTGGGTCCACAAAGATAAAAAATGGAGTAAGATTTAAATTGAATTTTTAAGGTAAACAAACTATAACAAAATGGAAGCTCATTGAATGAGCAGGACATGACTTATCCGTAAGGTGTCAAAAGCAGAGCTGTGATGATCTAACAACATCAGATCAGAGATGCAAGCAATTAAGGCTTTCAACCAAAACAAAAATGTCTTTACTGTCTTTCTATCCTAATAAGTATGTCTTTACTGCAGCTCCAACACAGTTCATACACGTCAAAGGCCAGTGAGATGCTCGACCAATAAAGTGCTCACCATTCAAGCCTGACAACCTGAGTTCAAGCCCCATGTCGCTGGACTTTCTTTTACTCTAGCCCCATGCTGGAACACCAAAATGTCATTGTTTTTTATTCTTTTACTCTTGGGGGGGGGGCCGCTACCCAGCTCCCAAATAAATCACACATGGGGTCTTATTCTTACTTGTAGCTGCAATTTATTTGTATTTTAATAAATAAAGCTTGCCTGGGGATCAGGAGAGTAAAACAGCCCCACTGGTCAGCCCCTTACAGACCAGGCAACAATGACACACACCTTTAATCCCAGTAGCCACCTAGCTTGCCATAGAAACCAGGTGTTAGTGCACACCTTTAATCCCAGCCTGACAGAGGATTATAAAATGTGAGGAGACAGCTCTGACACGGTCTCATTCTAAAATTCTTGGAGGCAGGATTGCCATTTCGGACTGAGGTAAGTAAGAGCCATTGGCTGGCTGTTTTGCTTTTCGGATCTTCGAGGTGAGCCCCAATTTCTCTGAGTTTCTAGTATTCATGCTTCAATTACTTACAAGTGCCCAGCAGTAGCTTGGCTTGTTTCTAGCCAGCTTTTCTTAAACTATCCCATCTACCTTTTGCATCTGGGCTTTTATCTTTCTCTATTTCTGTAGACCTTTTCTTTACTTTTTACTCTGTGGCTGGCTGGGTGGCTGGCCCCTGGCGCTCTCTTCTCCTTGCTCCTCTTTCTGTTCACACTTCTCCTTCTATTTATTCTCTCAGCCTGCCAGCCCCGCCTATCCTTGATCCCGCCCCGCCATTGGCTGTCCAGCTCTCTATCAGCTCTTTATTAACCTGTGTTTTAGACAAGCAAAGAATCACAGCTTCACAGACATAAATGCATGCAACATAAACAAAAGCAACACATCTTTACATCGTTAAAAAAGGGTTCCGGAGCAGAAGCAAATGTAACACACCTTAAAATAATATTCTACAGCAGCCCCATGTCCCACATAAAGGTGGTGTGAGAAAACTGATCCCACAGGGTTGTCCTCAGACCTCCATATGTGCACCGTGGCACAATGGCAATCATTTTTGATTATGATTATAATGATATGACATCGTTTCCCTTCTCTTCTCTCCAGCTGCTCCTGTGTCCTCCCCCATTTTCTCTCTTTCAAATTCATGGCCTTGGCATGGATGTTAGGCTACAGACCTTAAGAGACACTACCACTTTAGAGAACCAGAGGTGGCGACCTTGGATATAGCAGGCCGTCGCTCTACAGCCGACCTCTCTTCAGTTGGAACCACAGCAACACCAGCCATGGACTGGCAGTCCCTCACTCTCGCAGCTGAGGCAAGTCCATCTCCCACAATGACTTTATGCTCTTATTTAACCCCTTCTGGCCTTATGGCTCCCCGCCCACAGGCTGGATCATGTGGTATGGAACCTTCTAGCCTTCTGGCCCATCCCCAGAAACCTGAAAGAACCAGAAATCCCTTTGTTCCCTACATCAAAGATTCTCCCACTTTGGGGCCTCCTGATAACGCTCTCCTGAAATCTAATTCTCCTCATCTCTTTCCTCGTATACCCGGAACATCTCCTTTATCATCTACATCTGTGGCTGAAAGCCACCCCGCATCTACCTAGTGCTCTGGCTTCCCTCCTCCTCACTCCTTACTCAGCAAAACTGAACCCCCAATGAGATTCTCTCACGTCAGCTGCCACTCAGAATCGGGTTAGCCGGGAAGATATTTCCTAACAGGCCCTCAGATCGGCTCCCACAGCCATCCCTGAGTTGCCCTTCTCTCTGGCTTCTCTGCATGTTTCCTGCAGGTGTGATCTGTCCCTTACTTATGTTCAGGATCTCCAGGATCCTGCCGCTGTTGTAAACTGGATAAACACAAGTTTGTGGGCGGGAGCAGGTACACATGAAGTCTGGTACCTACCCTCTGCCTCTCGAAGAGCTTTCATTTTCTTCTTAACCTTGTGTCATCAGGTTAAACGTCATCATATACAGCATGGAGCTATCAGTTCTGTAGAGTTTTACACTTTCCTAAATCCAAGGATTTTAGTATCCAAGAGGAACAAGGTATCATTAAAAATGGGGCAACCAGCCGGATGGTGGAGGTGTAAGCCTTTTATCCCAGCAGTCAGGAGGCAGAGGCCGGTGGATCTCTGTGAGTTTGAGGACAGCCTGGTTTAGAGCTAGCTCCAGGACAGCAAGGGCTACACAGAGAACCCCTGCTTGGAAAACCAAATTAATAGGAGGAGGAGGAGGGGGAGGAGGAGGGAAGGGGGAGGGGAGGGGGAGGGGTAAATAGTCTTGAAAGGAACTTCAAAGGGCCCAGGATATTGTCAGCACCAGCACTCAGAACACAGGCTCCCCATCAGGGCAGAAGTTTGCCTTCCTTCCCATTGCTCCCTCCTAATCACTGAGGTTCTGCCTGTCAGGGGGCAGTGGCTCAAACGACTGATAAAATGTGAATTGAATATATTTATCAAATCCCACTCCTGCTTCCAATCCTTCTTAAATTGAGGGACAATATACTAATTTCAAAAGCTTTTCAGCATTAGCTCACAGAACTAGACAGCATCTGAACTAGGCAGTGTTAAAAAGCCAACTCCACACAACGCTTGAACTCTATTTTATGGGTCAGAAAATAATCACATAGACAAAGGCATTATAGACAAAACCGTAGTTCCTGGGTCAGTGAGTCAGGTGCTCACAGCACTGCAGACAGGAGCACCAGGAGGAGCACACGTGGGAAATGAGATCTCTTAGACCTTCCTCAGCAGCTATTTTTTGTTGGGAACTTAGCCAAGACTTGGGCCAATGACATGGCACTGGGACAGACCTAGGGGCAGGTGTCAGTGGTGACGAGTGTCAGACACGGATGGTGACGAGGATGTTGAACCCTGCCAATGTGACCTGAAAGGGCGGCTAGCCCTAGAACTGGCAGGAGAGAGCATTGGTGGTGTCCCCTGGGTCTTTGGCCCTTAGTCCAGCCTTGTGCCCGCAAGCTTTTTGGAGCTACATCCATGCTGGCCTTAACATAAGTCACTTTTGTGAAGATTTGTTTGGGGAGGAGCCGAGATGGTGAGAGTTCAACCATGTGTCACCAAGCCCAGGGCTTGGAGATTTTCAGATGAAGAGTACCAGCTGGCAACAAACATGACTCAAAACAATTTAGCCTTTTCTGTAGATAAATTTACCTTGATAAGAGCCAACGCAAACACAAACCAGTTGTGATGTTTCCACCATCTTAGAAAACTTTATAATGTTTTTACTCAAACTCTCCCAAGGGGAGGCTCAGCCTGAGGCCTGTAGTCCACCCACTGCCACCCCGAGGCCTTGTCGGCCACGGTCCCAGAATTCCTTAAGTAGTCCCCACACCCGTTGCTCTTGGTCCCTACAGAATCCCCAGACATCACTTATCACCGTGTCCCTGGACAGAAAATCTCTTCAGGTGCTGTGGGACAACAGTCTCAAACCCTGCAAAGATTTGCCAGTTATATTGGTTTAATAAATGCTGATTGGTCAGTAGCCGGGCAGGAAGTATAGGTGGGGTTAGCAGAGCAGGAGAATTCTGGGAAGAGGTTCAGTCTACATTCGTGACTCAGACACAGAAGAAGCAAGATGAGAATGCCTCGCTGATATAAGGTACCAAGCCACGTAGCTAGCATAGACAAGAATAATGGGTTAATGTATGATGTAAAAGTTAGTTAATAAGAAGCCTAAGCTAATAGGCCAACCAGTTTATAATTAATGTAAGCCTCTGTGTGTTTCTTTGGGACTGAACGGCTGTGGGACCATGCGGCACAGAGACTCGCTGGGACCTGTTGGTCACATGAACACTGGACTCAGTGAGTTTCCTTCCCAATGCTGGACTCCAGTCCTCACATTCCCACTTATGTTTTGCTAACACTCAAATGCCCCGGCTCTTTCCCACAGGAGGCTCACAGGAAGCTACATGTCAGAGTTAGCCATCACTCAGGCAAGGAGTAACGACCTGTGTCTGAGCAAGAGCTTGGAATATGAATGAATATGTCTTCTCCCTGGGTTCATGAGGAATCGGTAGCCTCCACTGATCTTTTCCCACCAAGTCTGGCTCAGGTCCTCCCTCTGGCCCTCTCAGCACCAGGTCCACAGCAGTTAAAGCAGGAATAAGAACAGCTGGCCCCTCACAGCTACACCCTCAGCGTGCCCTTTCTCTCTCACAGCTGTGAGCCCAGCACAATTCCTGGCACCGTGCAGGAGCTCAGTAAGGGACAGAAGCAACAAACCTGCAGTAACAGAGCAAACACTCACGTTCTTCTCTTGGGATTCAGAAAGGTCGCCAGTGTCTTCGCTGTCCTCTTTCTGTGCCTCATTTTCTCCACTTTCCTCAGTCTTCTCTGTTCCCTGTTTAGAAAAGAATCTCAAGAATCTGACCTTCAGGAAGCACCCAAGGACAAAGCAAGCCACCCCTGCTGTGGCTTCTCCCTCTCAGTTGTGGCCTCTAAGAGACCTCCTCTACACAAGGTCATTTAGATACTGACACAGCTCCCCAAACCCCCAAACCTCTAACAAACTCCTGCATGCTGCAGCCAGAAACTACTGAGTGAAGGATGCTGAGTCACCCATTTAAGGCTGGTGAAGGTGGCAGATGAGGAGATGGATGGATATAGATGAATACGGTAGACAGTACACAGGTAAACTGGATGGGTGGGTGGATGGATGGGTGGGTGGATGGATGGGTGGGTGGATAACGGATAAAAGAGATAATAGAAAATAATGATGATAGGTATATGGATAAATAAGGTATAGATAGTAGGTAGATGGAAGATAGATAGATAGATAGATAGATAGATAGATAGATAGATAGATAATAAATGAATGATAGTTGGGTATATAGATAGATGAATAGATAGTTCAGAGAGAGAGAAGTGAAAGCAATGTTAGGCCCACGCAGCCACCCTGAAGACACTGGCAGCACCAGTCTTACCTCTGCAGTACCTTCTGCCTCTCCTGCCACATCTCCATTGGGAAGGGAAGAAGCTTCCTCAGGCTTTGTCACCTATACCAAATAGTTGAAACACCTGAGATTCTCTTTAGACACTCACATTTCAGTGTCATTTATTTATTTATTTAAGATTTCTGTCTCTTCCCCACCACCGCCTCCCATATCCCTCCCCCTCCCCCAATCAATTCCCCCTCTCTCATCAACTAACTGAATTGTTCTTATCTTTGGCCTTCATTTTATCCGCAGCAACAGTGGGGCCACATAGGGGCAAAGCCATTGCCACCAATGCTGCAATAACAAGAACTTAACCCCTGTGGCTGGGGAGATGATCCAGTGGTTAAGAATGCTGGCTGCTCTTGCAGAAGACATGGGTTCAGTTTCCAGCACACTCATGGCTGCTCACAGCCATCCATAACTCCAATTCCAGGGATCCAATGTCTCTTCTGGACTCTGCAGGCACCAGGTACGTACTTTACATACAAACATATATACAGGCAAAACACCCATACACTTAAAATAAAATTAAAATAATTTTGAGAGCATGAAAGCAGAAAGCATCTTAGCACAAGCTTGGGGCAGAGCTTGTGCTCTGTGTAACAATGGTCTTGTACCCTGTAAAGATTTGTCACTTTTATTGGTTTAATAAAATGCTGATTGGCCAGTAGCCAGGCAGTAAGTATAGGCAGGGTGCCTAGAACAGGCAAATTCTGGGAAGAGGAAAAGCATAGTCTGCAGTTGTCACCCAGAGGCAGAAGAGGCAAGATGAGAATGCCTGAGTGATGAAAGGTACCAAGCCATGTGGCTAATACAGACAAGAATTATGGGTTAATTTAAGATGTAAGAGTTAGTTAATAAGAAGCCTGAGCTAATAGGCCAATCAGTTTATATATGTTTATGTATGTTTCTTTGGGAGTGAACGGCTTCAGGACTGGGTGGGATAGAAACCTCTGTCAACACAGAGCCATATTAGCTCCCCCACATGACAGTCTAACTTATTAAAAGGTCCTCAGCTTTTTAAAGCTATCATTAGGTTATCTTCAGGACAAACATTCTTCAAATTCACCTTCTGTTGACACCCTCATATGACAATTAATCTTTAATATATATATGTATATATAACCCTATCATTCTAATTTATTCTTTGTGACATCTGCTTAACATTAAGACTATGATAATTTATTCAGATATGTTCTAAATGGTAGATAGTCAGCGTGGCCCCATGTTTATGACTCTCTGACTAAAATGATGGGGATATTTTTATCAGGTTCCTTTTCCAAAGGTAGGATGATTCAGATCCCTCTGTAATATATGAATATCCTCCTTCTCTTTAGCCTTGTGGCCAATTAACCCAGCTGTGCTTTTTAATGATTGTGAGTGTGTTCGGGGGAAATGGAGTTCCATCTTCCTCTTTATTTATATCTCCTTGGTCCCTAGAAAGCAAGGGCATACTTTGAATCACTTACACTGTCTGCTCAGATGATTTTATCTGTATCTTGACCACTTTCCTTGAGTTATTTCTAATTCTGGATGGGTCTTTGAGACCAGCTGACCTGGGAAGACTTCATGAGTTTGTGTGTCATCCTTGAGCAGGGGCAGTGCTAATCTCTGTATTATTTAGATTTTAGTATGTGTGCTCCCAAAGTGAGCACAATTTTAACTTTTTGTAAAAATATATTTCTTAATAGTTCTGTGCTTTTGTAGTTATTAATATCTAGACCTTTAATAGATCTATAATCTAATTTTATATATGATATAAAATAACAGGTTGGGGCTGGGATTATAGCTCATAAAACAGCATTTGCCTAGTATGAATGAGCCTTAGGCTCCATCCTGAACATGATTTTTTTAAATTTAAAGTCAATGTCCATGCAGTGTTCTGAATGAGAAATGTCCCCCATACACTCCTGTGTTTGAACTCTTGGTCCTCCTTGGTGGCACTCCTTGGGGAGGTTATGGAGCCTTTAGGAGATGGAGCCTTGCTGGAGGAAGTACATTACATTACTAGGGTGGCCTTGGGGAGGTTATGGAGCCTTTAGGAGGTGCAGCCTTGCTGGAGGAAGTACATTACATCACTAGGGTGGCCTTGGGGAAGTTATGGAGCCTTTAGGAGATGGAGCCTTGCTGGAGGAAGTACATTACACCACTAGGGTGGTCTTGGGGAAGTTATGGAGCCTTTAGGAGGTGCAGCCTTGCTGGAGGAAGTACATTACACCACTAGGGTGGCCTTGGGGAGTTACAGTGTTGCCTCATTTCCTATCTGTCCTACTCAGGGTTTCTATTGCTGAGATGAAACACCACGACCAAAAGACACACATGTGCACACATGCATGCACGCATGTGACGCACGCACGTGCACACACACACTGAACTGGTATAGAGATAGGCAAAGCCCCATAGAACAGTGACATGTAAATTTATGGCGCATTCTGTAAATTAAAAAAAAGATCATGTTGACTTAGAGCGTCATTGATGAGCACTAGTGTTTGCCAGTTTCTATCTCCTTCTATTATAGCCTGTACTGGACCATGCAGGGCATCCCAGCTTACCTTTGACCCTGGAGGAGGAGCCAAACCAAGGAATGAATAAATAATATTTTCTTCTTTTGCAGAGAAGAAAGAGTCAAAATCCTGGAAGCAAAGAAATGGAATATTTAAAACTATCCTACACTTGGGGGCTGGTATATGTTCTGAGCCCAGTCCCCTTATCAAGCATGAAACGTCCTCTCTGCTTGTTTTGTCAACTGATAATTAATCCATCAGCGTTTATTTAAAACATAATTTGACAGATACAGAATTGTTCCACACCAGGTCACTGTGCAACTGATTCTACCATCTTCTCACTATTAAATTTTGGTTGGCTAGAAGAAAGAGATCATGACCTGACAGGCCAGAACGATTTCAGTGACTCAAAACTAATCTACTTGAAACAACTTCTGGTCAACGGGCTGACAAGATGGGTCAGTGGATAAAGTGCCTACTGTGCCAGCACGGGGCACTGAGTTTGGGTCCTCAGCGCCCATGGAGAAGTGGAGCCCAACAGCATGTGTCTGTCAACCTGGTGCTGGGAAGGGGGCAGAAACGAACTGACTCCTAAACCCTGCCAGCCGAGCTGAATCAAGGAGCCCCAGGTCGAGCGAGAGACCCTGTCTCAAAACACAAAGCAGAAAGTGATTGGAGAAGACACCCAGTGTCAACCTCTGGCCAACATCACACACCCACACACATATGCGTGGGCACACAGACTTGCAAACCACACACATTAATTAACAACACACAGAAGACATTACCACTGCGCTGAATACTCACCCCACAATAGTGCTCTTCATTGAAGATCTGAGGCGGCAAAGGAATCCCATTCTGAGGCTTCTTCTCCCCGGGCACGTTCTCTCTCATCCACTTCCTGTTGTCTTCATCCCCGGCGATGTCCAGTTCCTTAAAGTCTATTTTATTGGCTTCCAAAAAGCCCACCACTTCTTGCTGTTTCTTCCTAATCTGGTTAAGAGCAGAGAAAAATGATCATTACTGTATTATAATATCATAGCTGGTTTTGAAGCGTGATTGGCTGATGTTTATGTATCAGTTATTTTCTTTAGCTGTACTGTATATAGCACAAAACAAAGAAAACAATAAAATCACACCTTTCTGTGAGAAAGGATCAATAGAGAACAAATGGAGCTGTTGGTCCCGGCACAAGCGTGATACTATGCTAAATGCTATTCTCAGTACCTGCCCCCCAGAAAGGAAACAGAAGAAATCTGTCTGCCCTCGGACTCACCAAGGACCACTTAAAACAGGCTCCTCAGATGGACTGGAACAAGTGAGGTTGGCCTGGCCTGGGACTTTGAGAGAAGGAAGGGTTCTAGAGTCAAGCCCAGAGGAAGAAGGAGAAGGCAGGTGCCCTTCCTCTCTTGTGGGTACCCTCACCCACCTCGTCCTCCTCCTGTGGGCCCTTGCTCAAGTACTCTCATTGTGTCTTCCTCACAAAGAGCTGCTCTTCTCCAGGTAGCATCCTGAGCTGACCCCATGTACACAGCACCAGCCTTTAGAGGACTCCTCCCCTTCACGACAGAGAGAGCAGTGCACCTAAAGACTCACTCCACACCTTCCCTAGGTCCCTTCTCCGTTGCCAAAGGCCCTGCTGCTTCCACACTGGCTGGCTGTCCTAAAGGACAAATCTGCAGGATCTGCAGTTCCCTGGGGTCCCAGTCCCTGTTTAGAGCCTCAGGCACCTCGGTGGAGGCTAGGAGAGCTCTTTCTCTATGCCCACAACAAGCTTTGTCTGTCCTGCGGTCACCCAGCCACTGCTGGCCACCCCAGTGTGTCTGAGAATCCACAGCCACACCTCCCAGATCCCTTCACTTGACACCTCTTGTTCATTGTCCGGTACAGTGAGGAGATTTTCCAGCTGAGGTCACCATACTGTAGTGTGGAGCCTGCTGGGCAGAAGTCACAGATGACCTTTGTCCTAGCTCCAAGGCTGCTCTCGAGCAAGGGCTTAGGGCTCTGATTCCCTCATCTTCCTTCTGGGGTGACAACTGAGTGAGACCATGTGTGGCAGGTGATGCGGTCTGTGTGGTAGCCCAAGAACCTGCAGTGCTGGGCACCCAGAACTCACCGTCCTTTTCCAGTCAGGCTGACCATGCTAGCAGGTGGGGTCTCACTGTTGGGGTGCTGCTAGGCACAGGGTCTCAATACACTGTCCAGACTGTCCTAGATCTAGCTATGTGGTCCAGGCTGGCTGCAAACGCTCGCTCTTTCTGCTCTGGCCTCCTACGTGCTGGGATTACAGGGGTGCGCCGTCATGCCTGGTTTGCCACATACACGCTCTCATCACCATGTTAAAGGAACAACAAGTTTTTAATGAATTGCTGGGGTTTCCAAGACTGCCACCCAGATCAAAATAATTCACTTTTCTTTTTTTTTGGGGGGGGGGGTGGTGACAGCTCAGCGGGTCATACATGCTGCACAAGTATGAGCTCACAACAAGAACCTGCATAAGGAAGTGGGTGTGGCCACAGGCTTACTCGTAACCGCAGTCTGTGGGGTGACTTCCGGGGCTTGCAGGCTGCTAGCCTAGTTCCAGGCTTAGCGAGAGATCCTGCCTCACGTGAATAAGGCGGGTAGGGATAGAGCAGGACACTGGACATCCTCCTCTGGCCTCCGCATGCGTGCGCAGATACATGCGTACATGCACTCACGTGTAGCCATGCTCATACACCACACTCAGACACACACACATAGACACACGCACACACAGAGAGAGGCCCACTTTTCCTATCACATTTACACCACCAATCTAGTGGGAGAAGGGGCTGAGAAGCCTGGGAGGTCTTACAGGTGGCCCCTGCAGGGAACGAACGCCTTGAAGAAGGAAAGGCTATCTAACCTCTCTCTGCTCCTTGTCCCCGTGCTTCACTGCAGAGAAGACACCTACCCTCCCCCCTCAGGCCAAAGTCCTCACAAGCGTGGTACTACGTGACCCAGGACTTTGAATGACATTGTTATAATGCTGACGTATAACATGCATTCCATTCCCGTCGATGAGATTGTTGGCTATTTTTTCTGTTGAGCCGGGATTCATTTTCTAAACATGTGGTCTTCGCAGACCACCCAACACACGGGAGCAGAAACACGGTAGCCGCCGCAGTTTTCCTGTCAAGTGGCTGTTGGGTGAAATTCCCCGTTCCTGAACACTCGGCAGTACAGCTGTGGGGTGCTGCGTTCACTCTCTTCATGGTAAGGCAGGAGTGCTCTAGCTCCTTGGTTTTAGTAGGTTCTTCTAATACGTAATGAGAATAGCCCTAGATCTACTAAAATAGTCGCTAATAATCACAGTAACTAATAAGGACAACTACAATGCTCATTAATACTAACAGTGGCTAACAAAACTCAGAACGGCAGCTGACACTGACAAGCAGCTGCCGGTGTCTATAACTAATAATCAGGAAACTTTCCGGGGCCCGCTCAGGCCCTGGCACAGTGCTGGGCACCCGAGTGTGGCATCTCAGGAGTCCTCGTGACCTAGCTGTGTGAGGTGAACACTATTCTTATCCTCATTTTACAGGCAAGGAAATCGAGGCTTAGCAAGGGTCCTCTCAGAGGTCACCCGGTTACAAATGACACGGAAACATTTGCAATAAACAAACCAAAGAAGTTTGTAGTTTATTCCTGCTGTCTGGAGAATATAAACAGCCACACTGTCTGAGTAGACGAAAGGCTGGGCTGGAGTAACCGTTCAGTGGTTAAAAACACTGGCTGCTCTTCCAGAGGACCTGGGCTTAATTCCTAGCACCCACACAGTGGCTCACAGCCACCTGTAATCCGGTCCTGGGGATATGAGGCCTCTTCTGACCTCTGTAGGCACCAGGCACACATGTAGTGCACAGGCATGCATGTAGGCAAAACACCTAGATACATAAAATTGTTAAAGTTTTCAACAATGAGCATATTTGAAACCCACTCCAGGGGCTAGGGAGACAGCTCAGTGGTTAAGAGCACTGACTGCCTCTTCCAGAGGACCATGGTTCAATTCCCAGCACCCAAGTGCAGCTCACAGCTACCTGTAACTTAAGTTTCAGTGATCAAACTCCCTCACACAGAGATACATGAAGGCCAAACACCAATGCACATAAAATAAAAATAAATTATTTTAAAAATCTTTTTCAAAAATTAAAAAAATAAAACCAACTTCAAAAAAGAACCACCGAAGCCATTATTCTTGAAAAAATACTTTCAATCTAAAAAAAAAAAAAAACCCAAACATGTAATCTCAGAATGTAGCAAAGTAGTAAGCTAGCATGCTCACACAGCATGCATGCAGCCCCAGGTCTGCATAAACAAACATGCCCTCATTATTTATATCCATCAAGCAAAGTTTATATCACCAACAGCCATGAGAGAGTTACATTTGTAGTCTCTGTGTTATTTAGAGTTCTCCATTCAAGATATGTGCTCCTTTTTTCTCCTATTTCGGGTCTGAGGCCATTACGGGGTTAACATGACAAGCCATCTATCTCTAAGGTTATATCCTAAGTCCTAAGGACTCAGTAGAATCACAGAAACCAGTATGGATGGGTGGGTGGGACTGCCAAACTCTTTGGTTTTCTGCTCACTCTCTGGAAATCCTCCTGAAAGTTCAGGGCTAGGAGTGGCGGCCCTCAGCAAGCTCTGGTTGGGGCTGGTCCCTAGCCAGGCCCTGGAAACATCTCTGCTGAGTGACTGTCAGAATTCCAGCTGCAACTTGAGACCCTCTAGGAAGCAGCTATAAAAGGAAACAGACCCCTCTCTGGTCTCTAACTCTCCGAATTAGTTAACAGTTTTCTTCCCACAGTCTCCCTCATTTCTGCTAAAATACTGGTCAAAACCTCAGCACAGACAGAAACTGAATTCCAGCCTGAAGCCAATCTCTGATTCTTTCCTGGCGAACTGAGCCCCTGAGTTGCCCTTATGTCTTTGGCAGGTGGGTCTAGACTTCACAGAACAAAGGTCTGAGTCAGGAGTGGTGATCCAAAGAAATCCAGGCAAAGCCATGGTGTGGAACTGGGCTTTTACCTCACACTCTGGGTGCCTCAATCCCGAGAGCATTTAAAACTGTGACCTCAGATGAGTTTGCTATTGTCATTGTGACATCATTTTCCACAAATAATAATATCACACCCACTATCTTTATGTTTCCAGCTAGTTCGAAGACAGAAGGAATTATGCCCTGAGACCGTTTTGCCGATCTCTTTCAATTCTCCCCGACCCGTTGTCTTTTTCCAAGTTTTAATCTGCGTCTTACAGAATGAATGGTAAAGCACTCAAAATCCAAAGCCGGTGACAGAAAAAAAAGACACAGGACAGAAAGCGCAGGCTGAAGCCAAGCGTGAAACACTCCTCACTCCAGTCTCCTTTCACGCCCACCTGCCAGATTACACACTTTACCACACACTTTTTCCAACACCGAGAAGACAAATGCGAAAGGCGAAGGGCACTCATGCTCGCTGCGGTGTGCAGTTGACTAGCACGCAAAAAAACAAAAACGGAATTCAAGACCAAAACCTGCGCATACCCACTACTCCTCCAGAAAATCACCCAGGGAGAAAGCCCACAGAGGCCCAGACACCTACCGCTATGGACCCAGAAGATGTGGCAACAAACACTTTGATAACCATTTCGACAGTCGGAAAGAGGACTCCCCCTAACACACCCCTGCTAGGGAAGTCGCTAGACAAATCCCGCGGTGACGCTGGGAGAGCAGGTGCCAGGTCCGTGTTGGCCACTGTTCCAAGGCTCTGCCCCCAGCCCTCCCCGCCAACCAAGAGGCTAAAGGGTAACAGAGAGGCATCCTGGGTTTCCCCCTCCGTTTGGGATGTCAGGGAAATGATTGGCTGATAAAAGCAGCTCCTGGACCCTTTCCCTTATCACTTTAAAGGCCTGACAACAGTCCGTAAAAGGCCAGGCTGGAGCTCGAGAGCGCACCAATCACAGACCTATGGAGAGATGCCTAGGGCAGAGGAGGCGGGGCCTGGGGAGGCTGGGGGCTGTGGAGAAGAAGCCAGGAGTCCGGAGCCTAGGGAAAAGCCCCGAAAATAAAACACCTTTTCCAGGAGGGTTTTGTACAAACAACAGAGTTGTGAAAACAGAAGCAGCCAGAGTGGCCATTCAAATGAAGAGCAACTCCCTGTTTAAAGTTTTCTAGAGGGTTATTTTTAAACAATCCAGTCTGTCACACAAGATCCCTGAGGAGTGGCCTGTTTCCTGCTTTCTTTACCAGCTGTCGGGTGCTGTAGAACTTCACGGACACCTCAGAGGCAGGGAAATAGCCCGTGGTTGCCTGATGACTGCAACTCCCTGTCTTAAAGACTTTGGGGGATGGGGATGTTTATAGCAAATTCTGATATGTCTTATTTATATACGTGATTTGAATAGGAGTAAAAAAAATCTGAATACTGGCCAGAGACATGGTTCTGACACCCTCATACCAATGCACATAAAATAAAATTAAATATTTTTTTAAATCTGAATACAAAACTAATAAAGAAGCCCGAGTGCTACCAGCCCAGACGCTGTTGATGAGTGTCATGCGATGGTCTCCTGGCTAAAGTCACTCGCCTCCAAGCCTGATGACCTTCCTGGAACCTCATAGTGGAAAGAAAAAACAAACACACAAACATAAACATTCATACACACAATACACACACATACACACAGGCACACACATACGCACTCATACAGACACACACGCACACACACGCACAAATACACACATATGCACACACACACACAAATTAAAAAATCATGTCCAAGAGCATTAGTGGCAAAGGCCTGTCACTTAGGAAACACTGTGAGCATTGGCCTTCTTCTGGTTCCAGACCTTCTTCTTCGCCTGCCGCTCGTAGGAGGGGAGCAGGGTGGGACCTCTTTGGCTTCTGAGCCTACTCCTTTCACCAGTGTCTCAGAGACTCTGAGATCTGTCCCTGTCACTCAGGTGGGTGTTTATGGTAAGAATGACCACTCTTATCCCTAGAATCCAGCTCAAGGTCAACTAATTCACAAGTCAGAATTTAACTTTGGAGCAGCATGAATTTGTTGCTATAAACGTAAACAGGTTGGAAGGGAGAGTGTCAACGTGACCATTGAGAGAAACAGCATCAATAGCTTCTCCCCTAGGACCACGACTTCCCAAGACAACTCCTTCCCGTGGAGCACTTCTCAAGTTCAATCAGGAGGACAGGATTACCCAACGTGCGCTCTTGAACTACTGCACCAGTGAGCCCATCCTGCCTGGCATGCCTGTATTGGAGTGTGCAGGGTCCAGCGTTGCAGAGACCACTGATGTCTTTTCTCCCAGCAGTACCCTGCACAGCACCTTCCAGTACTATGGAAGCTAGCCAGGAGCAGAATTTAGAGTTTCACAGTCCGTTCAAGATTGACTACTCTGTAACCAAGTGTGTGGTGTCTTCAGCAATAGGGTCTCACCAGCTGTTCCTAATGGACAGAAAGAGCAATGCTAATAACCTATGTTGTTTGGGGAGCCTCTGGGGTCTCTCTGACCAAAGGTAACCCCTGTCCAGTACTGAGGTTTTCACTTAATATCCCAGGTCTTCAAGGAGCAGCATTTGTCACTAATGTTCAAACTCTTCTAAAGATTATATTTTTAATTAGCTTGCAAACAAATGAGGTTTCATAAGGCTACTTCATACAGCTGTAGATTAATCAACCCCCACCCTCCTAGTCCCACCCATCCCTTTACTTAGTTGCCAGTGTTCACCCCATTCTTTCCTGTCATATATAAGCTTATGATAGAGGGTGCTGGCTAAATCAGAGACACATTACCATTGAAAATTAGCAACGGGGAGGGCTCAACCATAGACAAGACATTTATATCAACCCTCTTGCCAAGACACGGGGAGCAGAAAAGAAGAGGGAGAGGAAAGAATGTATGAGCCAGAGTGTGTGTGTGGGGGGGGGGTGCGGTGAAGAGCTGTCCTCTGCACACGACACAGCTGTTGCATATATGATCTCAGAGCAGCTGTGGTTACCTGCATAAGGCCCGCACAGGATCAAGCCAGTTAAAAGCCCCAGCTTGGAGAGGGAATAGGCCCCTGGAGCCCTGTCCTCAGCTAAGAAGCTGTTGGCAATACATGGCTGCTTGCAAAGGGAGGGTCACTTTTCTTTATAAGTGTGGCCCCCAGAAGATTCCCCGTGTCCTTGTAGATGATTCCAGTACTAACTAGATTCAGAGGGCTAAATAAATAAGCATAAAGTGGGAGGGGTATGTGATGGGAAGCCCTAGAGAGAGGGGTGGATATGGCCAAGACACTTTATATGTGTCTATAAAATGTTCAAAGAATAAATAAAAGTTTAAAATATTTAAGTTAATTTTAGACTTCAACATGCAAAGTTAACTATTCCCAAAATTAGGTCTTCCATGTAGATGAAAGCATTCTCCAAACTTGTCTCTAGAACCATTTATTTTCTCCTAAGTCCCTATGAAGATTATAAAACAATTGTATACTTATTCTTTTCTCTGTTTTCAAAATATCTACACCGTTTATATACTGGTTTTCCTACACATAAAATACTTTTCATGTCTTAAAGTCCATTATATGAGCATGATATTTTTCCCCTCTGAGGACTGTCTAAGACAGTAATTGTTGTGGGAGCTGCGGGCCTCTTCCCACAGCCCAGCTCCTGGCCACTTGGCTAGCTTATACCCCGAAATAACAACACACAAATTGTATTCTTTTAAACACTGCCTGGCCCATTAGTTTCAGCCTCTTAACCCATTTCTAATAATCTATGTAGCACCACGAGGTGTGCTTATCAGGAAAGATTCAGCATGTCTGACCTGGTGGCTGGCTGCATCGTGTCTGCCCTGGAGAGAGCTGCATGGCGTCTGAGCTCACTTCCTCTTCCTCCCAGCATTCTGTTCTGTTTACTCCGCCTATCTAAATTTTAACCTATCAGGGCCAAGGCAGTATCTTTATTTAGCCAATGACCTTCCTCCATCATTTCCCCTTTTTCTGTTTAAAGAAAAAGGAAGGAAGGCTTTAACTTTAACATAGCAAAATTACATATAACAAAACAGTTATAAAGCAAGAATTACAATATTTATATCTATTTTATCTTTATCATAACTAAGGAAAACTATAACTATATATTCTTCAGCTCCATCAAAGGCTCAAGAAAGATACAATATTACCTAAGCAAACAAGAAATAAGCAACTTCCAAACTCTAGAAATGACAGAGACATCTCGCTGCCTGGACAGTCACCCAAAGTTTCTCTGTACCGTTGGGGCATCCATCTTCGGCCTACAGGCCCATAGTATCCAGAGACATTTCCATGAAGCAGGAAATTTCAAAGTCAGTTCAGTCACTATCTGCTGTGTCCTGCAGAATGTCTCTCAGACTCCTTCATGAATCAGGAACCCCAAAATACCATCTCACCTTTAGGCAATTTCAGCAGTCCTCTATCTGAGGGTTCTCTGTGTCCAGTTTATGCAATAGTCCAGGCAAGAGCAGTTTCTTGCCCAAATGGCTATCAAACTCCATAAGGTGCCTCTTCGATGTCCATCTTCCTCTTGAAGTAGATTGGTGCTGCCAGGAGCAGACGTGTCTCATTGTCATGAAAAGCCCTAAGTTATTAAAACATTTAAAATGCCATATTCTATAATCTTTGAAAAATATGAAGAATGCCTATCTAAAATATATTTATGTACATCTAGAAAATCTTAACTAACATGACTACAAACTTAACTATTATGATTATCTATTAACAACCTATATACATTACATTTTAAGTGAACTACACAATCACAATACCTTAATCAAGATCAGAAATACATATAGATATAACAAAATTGACCTTAAATCTCTATCAATAAAGCAAAATCTATACTAACGCAAATTATTCATACCTATGTCATATCCCCCTTTAAATGTAAAAAAAAAACATTTATAAACAATATATGGGAACATGGGCACAGTTATTTCTCTCCAAACTGCTTCCTGCTGAATTGGGGTGTTATAATTTAGGCCTTTTATGGTACAACCTGTGTGCCAGGGTCATCTCAGTTGGCAGTTGAGTGAAGTAATTTTTTGAAGGTGTTCACAGCAACCATTCAGGAGGGCGTGGTCTATCATACCATATTGGGATAGAAACAATCCACAGGGTCTCATCCTCTGTGTAAACAAAAGAAGAAACTCCTTTCCAAAGCATCATATCCTTAGACCCAAATTCTGAAATCATAATACCCTTATGATATCCATTCTGGTTCCACTTGGCAGCCCATGTAATGAAATGTCTCTCTGTACTTAGCTCCTTCACAGTCAGAAATTTTAAAGAAAACACAATGTACATAATCCAGACTCTCTGTGAATTTTCCATTGTTACATGGCTTATTTTTACTCTATCACTTTATTCTATTTCTTTAAAGACTTTACCCTTTTTTTAAGGCATTAACTTTATTCTCTATATTTTTTTTCTTCTCTCTCTCAAGCCTACGTACACTCATCCAACACTGTGATCCATTTATTGGTCTGTCTGAATCTGTTTTATTGTGAATCTGTAATTTTTTTACTATCCAGGAGCAGTTCTTAAAATGCTAAGCATTTCTTAAAAACTTAAGTTGCACCATGTAGGGGTAATACGGTACCACCTGTGTCCTGTCCAGTCAAAATCTTAACTGCACTGTTATTACGGTAATTGCGGTAGTTCCTGCTTGAAACCAGCACAGTTCAGCACCATGGAGCTGAGCCGCTCCTGCCTCAGAGCCATTTGGTGTCCCTGAGCCACTCACAGTTCCAGGCACACAGCAAGACAGACAAGGCAACCCAATACCGTAGGGAAACTCCTTGAGGGGCCTCTTGCAGGCCCCCAAGCCAACAGTGGCCCAGTCATTCCCAGTCACAGTGGAGAACGTGCCTCACCAAGAAAATTAAAAGCTCCAATTTCTGCTGTAAAAAGTAATACTTGTCTAAATGATGAATTACGCGTGGAGGATAAGTCAAAAAAAACCAGTAGGACAGAGTAAACTTATATTTTGGCAGACTTCTATTAACAATCAAAGACCAAAGCTAAGAGTCTGTATAAATGGCACTTTTATTGAAGGCTTATTAGAAACAGGTGCGGATGTAAGTATCATTACTCCAGAATCTTGGCATCCGAATTGGCCTCTTCAAGAGGTAGATGTTCAGTTCCTGGGAATTGGAACCCTATCTCGTGTAAAACAAAGCACAAGATGGGTTGAATGCATAGGGCCCGAAGGGCAAATAGGAAGACTAAGGCCATATATAGCCAATATTGCAATAAATTTATGGGGCCCCATAACAACAACTCCATCTGGTTGATATGACATCATGATACTGATAGCGCTACTACAAGACCCGTTTTGGGTACCAGCTGCACAAGACGATCCCAACTTGATTAGCTGAAATGGTGCACATCTTACACAACATTCTGACCAGACCTGAACAAAATACTCAGAGACTATTTGCAATTTTAAAAGACATTGATCTTGAAATTTAACCATCATTTTACTTTCACAGGATCCCCCAGAAAGAACATTGCCCCCATGACAGCTGGAAGTAATTCTAGAGGACGACATCCCCTCCCCCAGCAAAGTTTGCCCTTGGGTTTAGGGACATCATTTAGGGGTTGAGAGGTTGGGGGAGGAATTTTATAAGCTCAGGGATCATTTTGGAAAAAAAAAAAGAGGGATGATGGGATAATAGATTTGTAATTGTGAGTTACTGTTTTTAGACAAATATATTGGTATCAATTCTTGTATATTGATACAAAGTTAAATTATATTGACTATTGCATGCATGCATGTTTCTACCTCTGTTTAAAACATTTTTTATGTATTGCCATATATTGTATTAATATATATTGTATATATTTACCATATTGCAGTGTACATTTCTACCTCTGATTAAGATACTTATATATTGTTTGTGTATTGATATATATTTACCATACTGTAATGTATATTTGTACATTGTTTATATTTGGAGGTCATTGTCCCCATTTGTTTCACAGTCGTTTATTGTCTTAGTCTTTAAGTTAGATAGGTATTGAGAATTATATAGATCAATAGTATTCTAAGTTTGTCATTTATAATTAAACTAATCAGGTTCTTTAGATACATAGAGATTATATTCAGTATAGATTGAAAATCTTCAACTTCTTCAAAGAGCGGTAGAAAATGGCCTTTAATCTAACTCAGAGTTTTGTGACAATGAGACACATCTGCTCCTGGCAGCACCAATCTACTTCAAGAGGAAGATGGACATCGAAGAGGCTCCTTATGGAGTCTGATAGCCATTTGGGCAAGAAACTGCTCTTGCCTGGACTGTTGCATAAACTGGACACAGAGAACCCACAGAGAGAGGACTGCTGAAATTGCCTAAAGGTGAGATGGTATTTTGGGGTTCCTGATTCATGAAGGAGTCTGAGAGACATTCTGCAGGACACAGCAGATAGTGACTGAACTGACTTTGAAATTTCCTGCTTCATGAAAATGTCTCTGGATACTATGGGCTTGTAGGCCGAAGATAGATGCCCCAACGGTACAGAGGAACTTTGGGTGACTGTCCAGGCAGTGAGATGTCTCTGTCATTTCTAGAGTTTGAAAGTTGCTTATTTCTTCTTTACTTAGGTAATGATATATCCTTCTGGAGTCTTTGATGCAGTTGAAGAATAGATAGATAGTTATATAGTTGTTTTCCTTTGTTATGATAAAAGATAAAGTAGATGTAAATATTGTAACTGTAATTCTTGCTTTATAACTGTTTTGTTATATGTAATTTTGCTGTTAAAGTTAAAGCCTTCCCTTTTTTTGTTTAAACAGAAAAAGGGGAAATGATGGAGGAAGGTCATTGGTCAATTAATAAAGAAACTGCTTGGTCCTGATAGGTTAGAACATAGGTGGGTGGAGTAAACAGAACAGAATGCTGGGAGGAAGAGGAAGTGAGCTCAGAGGCCATGCTTCCCTCTCCCGGGCAGATGATAGCTCTGCTCTCTGAGACACACGCAATGAAGCTCCGACCCTGGATGGACATAGGCTAGAATCTTCCCGGTAAGTGCACCTTGAGGTGCTACACACATTATTAGAAATGGGCTAGTCCAGGTGCGAGAGTTAGCTGAGAAGAGGCTAGATATAATGGGCCAAGTAGTGTTTAAAAGAATACAGTTTGTGTGTTGTTATTTTGGGTAAAGCTAGCCAGGCGACCAGGAGCTGGGGCGGCAAAAACACAGCCCGCAGCTCCTACTACAAGTAATAAGCTCAGCATATTTTCTTCCAAGATCAGATGAGATTGGACATGTTCAGGGTGGTATGGCCTTACCCTAGGCATATTTTCTAATAGCTGTGTACATTAGAAATATAAATTGTGGCTGCATTCTCATGTTCTGTGGAGAACACACAGCCCTACTCAGAGGATAAAATATGTGTTCAATAATGGTGTTCCCTCCAACTGCCAACTGCAGGGTCCACAGAGAGAAAACAGATGTTGGCTGAAGTAATAGCTGCCCATCTTTTGGAGCTGATCATCTGCCAGCTGGTATCCAGGTATTCTGCACAAACCCTTCCTTAGATAAAGACAACCTTAACTTAGGGGCTGGAGAGATGGCTCAGAGGTTAAGAGCGTTGCCTGCTCTTCCAAAGGTCCTGAGTTCAATTCCCAGCAACCACATGGTGGCTCACGACCATCTGTAATGGGGTCTGGTGCCCTCTTCTGGCCTGCAGGCATACACACATACAGAATATTGTATACATAATTAATAAATAAATAAATATTTTTTAAAAAAAGAAAACCTTAACTTAGCTCCCACTGAGAGCAAGGGCATAGATCTGGCTCTCTTAGCTGGATAAAAATGAAGCTCTACAAAGCTTCCCTCAAATCCCCAGGGCCCATGTTTCATGGAGTTTGTGATAGTTTTAATGAAAAAGGATGCCCCCCCATAGGATCATGGAGAGTGGCACTATAAAAAGGTGTGGCCTTGTTGGAGTGGGCGTGGCCTTGTTGGAGGAACTGTGTCATTGGGGACAGTCTTTGAGGTCTCAGATGCTCAAGTCACATCCAAGGGGTCATTCTCTTCCTGCTGCCTGCCAATCTAGATGTAGAACTCTCAGCTATGTCTCCAGCATCAAGTCTGCCTGCTATGACCATAATGGACTAAATCTCTGAACTGTAAGCCACCCCCAATTATATGTTTTCCTTTATAAGAATCATTCTGACCATGGTGTCTCGTCACAGCAACAGAAACACTAATTAAGACTGATTTTTTTTTTAAGCAAACATTTTTGGGTGTTTTTGTTGTTGTTGATGATTTGTCAGTTTGGTTTTGGTTTTCAAGACAGAGTCTCTCTACATAGCGCTGGCTGTCCTATAGCTCTCTATTTAAACTAAGCCACCCTCAAACTCACAGAAAATCCCCAGCCTCTGCTTTCCAAGTGCTAGGAGTAAAAGTGTGTACCACCATGACAGGCCCAAGAACATTATTTTTTAAATAACCATAAAGGTGTATACTTAGACTCTGAAAAACTCAAGAATTCCTTAAGTGTTCCATTGACATTGCTGAGCTTGGAGATGACAAACCATTGTCAGATATTTCTAAGTCTTCAAGTTCAATATGTTTCTGAACTGTTTTCCACCTCAGAATGGAGCTGTGTGACCACGTAAGCTTGCAGGGGTGAACCACTTAGCCCCTGCAGTGGTTTGAATGAGAATGGCCTCCAGAGGCTCATATATTTGAATATTTGATCCCCAGTTGATGACATTGTTTGGGAAAGATCAGGTGTGGCCTTGTTGGAGATGGTATGCCACTGGGAAGGGCTTTGAGGTTTCAAAACCCACAACAGGCCCAGTGAGCTAGTTAGCTACCTCTCTATCTATCTATCTATCTATCTATCTATCTATCTATCTATCTATCTATCTGTGTGTCTGTGTGTGTGTGTCTGTGCATGTCTGTGTGTCTGTGTGTGTCTGTGTGTGTCTGTGCGTGTCTGTGTGTCTGTGTGTCTGTGTGTGTCTTTGTGTATCTGTGTGTGTCTGTGTGTGTCTTTGTGTGTCTGTGTGTGTCTGTGTGTGTCTTTGTGTATCTGTGTGTGTCTGTGTGTCTGTGTGTGTCTGTGTGTGTCTGTGTGTGTCTGTGTGTGTCTGTGTGTCTGTCTGTGTGTCTGTGTGTGTTTGTGTGTGTGTCTGTTTGTGTGTGTCTGTGTGTCTGTGTGTGTGTGTGTATGCACACGCATGCACATTTCTTGTTTGTGAGCCAAGACGTAAGCTCTCAGCTATTGCACCAGTGCCATGCCCGCCTTCATGCTACCATGCTCCCTTTCAAACTGTAGGCCCCCAGTTAACTCTTTCTTCTATAATTTGTTTTGGTCATGGTACCATAGAGTTCCTGACCACAGGGAAAGGACCATAGAGTCAATCCAAGTATAATTAAAAGATTTATTAATTACTGCTAGCAGGACAACAGTCTTTGGAGACAAGGTTGAGATTGCCACGCAAAGGGATGTGAGGGGAGAATTTTTAAAGTTGAGCATCTGCACAAGAAAGCAAAGGCTATCCACTCTGTCAAGATTAGGTAGCAAGGCAACCTCAAAAGTCCTTCAATGTTTGCATAAGCAGTTACAGATGCCAAAAGGTAGTCACAGCGTAACAAGGACATGGTCATGGCTGTACATTTTTGGGTTGGGGAAGGATCACTGACACAGCATTACTGGGCACTTATCTTACAGGAACTGTAATCAGAGACAAACAGCTAGTGGCTACCAAGATGGACGCCTAGCATAAAATGGAGTTTCTTTAGACATCACAATGGGAATACAAAATTAACCAAGACAGTGACACAGCCTATAATTCCAACATTTTGGGAAGTAGAAAAAGGAGATCAAGGATTTAAGTTCCTGGAAGGTGATAATTGTATACAAGTACAACATGTGCGTGCACAAAATACCTAATTACATGACAGTCATGGGACCAACCTGGACTTCATGAGATCCTGTCTCAAAACAAAGAAACCCCACACACACATACAATATAAAGAGGGTAAACATTAAAAAATCTAACTCTACAGACACTTAAAAAACAAAAGATAAATGACGGGGCAGGGTGGCACATATCTGTAATAGGCAGAAATAGGATGATTTCTATAAGTTCAAACGCTAATGAGTTCAAAGCTAGCCTGATCCATATGTGGAGTGAGGCACTGTCGGTAAAAAAATATTAAAAAGTAACTGACAGGGCTGGAGAGATAGTTCAATGGTTAAGAGCACCGGCTGCTCTTCTAGTGGTACTGAGTCAATTCCCAGCAACTACATGATGGCTCACAACCATCTATAATGAGATCTGGTGCCCTCTTCTGGCCTGTAGGTATACATGCAGGGCATTCACACATAAAACAGAAATAAGTAAAATTTTAAGAGGTGATTGACAACTTGGAAGTATTTACAACATGTATCACAGACTGTTTTCATACATCAAAAGTTCTTCCAAAACCAGCTTTACAAAGATTCATACCAAGTTCAGAAGTAAGCTAAAAAAGCCAGGTTCACCCTAGCAGACCAGGTCACTTGGGAGGCTGGGTTAATAAGACCACTTAATCCCGTAAATTGGAAGCCAGTCTGGCTCGTATGGTAAAAATTAAAAATAAAAACCGTCAGGCACTGGATTGTATCTCCAGTAGCGATACAAGAAAAGGGAGTTTGGGGGAGACTACAAAATAAGGATAATGGGCACTGTGAACTGACATTCACCCCCTCAAAAAAGCCACACCCATGTTAAAGATTCTAACATCTGATTGGCTAATTGGATTACATCATTTCATAACTGTGGTTTGGAACCAAATTACTCTGGGCTATCTTTAGTCTTAATAGCCTGTCACTGTACACACCCTGATTAACATAACATTTTTATGACCGTCAGGTAAATCATTTTAGAAAGGACAAACAGACCCTACACATTTCCTGGCTTGCTATAACCGGCTTGGTATCATCTATTTTGCAAGTGACTTATGATTTATTTTGCTCTGTAACTATCAAAACTTTACAAGAAGTCTACCATGTTGGAACATGATCTTTGAGGTAAGATCTATCTGTATTCCCAGGTCATGGTTGTTATAATAAAAATAAAATGCCGCAGGTCCCCAAGTGGTGGCAGTGGGCAGGAGGCCATAAGACCATGCCACAGGTCCCAGAGTAGCAGGCAGCAGGTCCCGAGACCATGGCGGGCCATGAAGGCAGCCAGGTCCCAGGCTGGGAGCCAGGCCCGCAGGTCCTAGGCTCAGAGCCTCACGGTGGGTGAGAGACCTAGATGGGTGGGCACATCATGCAGAGTGAAGTTGGATACTTCTTTAGTGGGTTATGGAGGGGAAAGGGAAAAAGGGAGAAAGGAGGACAGAGAGAGAGACAGACAGAGAGAGAGAGAGAGAGAGAGAGAGAGAGAGAGAGAGAGAGAGAGAAAGGGCTGAAAGCAGAAGGAAGATCTGCCTGCCTCAGTGGTGGACTGGGGAGGGAGTGGGCAGGACTTGTCTCTTAAAGGGACAGGACAGACCATTACAATGGCCGCCCACATTTAGTTCCAGAATAAACTCCTCTTCCTTGGAAGGTGAGAACTTGGTGGTTGTTGTTGCTGTTGTCGTTTTGCGTGACACCAATAAAAATATTAAAACCACCTACCCTTCTTAGTAACTGGGAACTTACAATTAAAGATGCCAGTTTTAAGGATCAACTCATAAAATTCTACCATCTGAGTGACTTTGTCTCCGCCTGTAGTCAGTCTGTAAATTATTTTACACCATACACATTGTTTTTAGTGCTTGGATTTAGTGTTAGTAGAAGCCCTGCATGTATAAAACCAAGGATCTCTGTGAGTTCGAGGCCAGCCTGGTCTGCAGCCCGAGTTCCAGAGCAGGCTTCAAAGCTACAGAGAAATTCTGTCTCGAAAAAAAAACAAAAAGAAAAAAAAAGAACCACCAAGTTACCAGGGACACTCTGTTCCCGGTTCTCTCCCTTCCTGGCACTGCCACCAGGAGCAGGCTCAGCTATAAATTCCTTCTCTGCTCGCTGCTCCAACTTCTCAGCACGCATGCGCAGACCTGGTGCCCCGCCTCCACTCCTTAGCACCGCCCCCGCACATGCTCAGAGTACGCATGCGCACACCTCGCGGCCTGGTGCCCGCCTCCAGCCCTTCCAGCGGTCCCAGGAGGCCCCGCGTGGTTTCCATGGCGACGCCCGCGCTTCCTTAGGTCCCAGGTTGAGGCTGCGGGAGCAGCGCGGAGCAGGTAACGGCCTTGCCGCCGCTTTGGTCCCCCGCAATTATGGTCCGGTCAGCCGGCGCCCGTCTCCGCGGAGCCGCCCGACAAGCTCCCCTCGGGGGTCCGGCGTTGTGGGTCCCCCGCCCGCTTGGGCCTCCTGCCTCGCCTTACCTCGGCCGAGCTGGTAACGTAGCCCCGGCGCCTCCCTCCCTGCCCAGGAAGTGCGGCCTGCACACACTGGAGCATCGCCACCCGGGGTCGCTGATCGTGGTCCTCGAAGTGAGGAGAGTGCGTGTGGGGTCCGAACCTCGGTGCCCCCTTCCCGGCTTCCAGAGCATCGTTATCCCGAACCTCCGTTGTGCATTACCGCCCCGCTGGATTGCTTTCCTTCCCTTGAGAGCTTTACAATTACATTGGCAACAGTTAATTCGTTTCCTGCCAGCTTTTTATTGGCCCTAGGTAACACAGACCCTGTTTTCTGTTTGCACTAATCACTTGGACGGATTCATCCAGTTCCAGAGACTCAAAGCCCACATGAATGCCAGTGACCCCAAAGTGTGTCTATTCAGCCCCGGCCCCTTCTCTGACCGTCAGCCTGGTGGACTCAGACGCTGTCTCACTTGGTGTCCAAGGTGTAAAAGGGACTGTACAGAAAAACAAACCTCAGAGCTGCCTCCTAACCCTAAGCTCTCCTTCTGTCCCCATGCCTTCTCTCCCAGGCTCCTTAACAATGGAGGTCCTCAGGTTCAGTGCCGGTTTCCAGTCTCCCCAGTCCCTGACACCAAGCATACATTAGTGCCTATAGCTCTAAACCTAAACCATAAGCACTCAGCTGAGTGACATCACTTCCTAATATTACTCGTTCAGACCCAGCTCACCGTGCACAAGCAGTGCCTCCCAGTAGACTGAACAGGAACCTCATCCATTGTAAAGCAGGGTGCCTCCACCCTTCACCCCACACCAGGTAAACTGCCCAGCCTTGGTGATGCGTTGTGTTGCCAGCAGCACCTTGCTTGGTTCAGGCGGCCACTGCATGTCAGTCAGCTTTGCACACATAGGAGTTTCCCCCAAAGCATCCTCATTTCGTGACACAGCACATGGTTCCCCGCACGTGACATGTGGGAAAAGTGCCTGGAATGAGTGTCTGCTGCGTACAGGATTGATGTCACTGCTAGGTGCTCTAGGACAAGTTCACTGACATAGAATAAAAATTATAGTAAAATATAAACACTGGGGACAAGTAAAGTTAGGGGAGTTAGAAATAGACATTTCTCTGATGACCATACCAGCTTCCTCTGCGCAGAGCAGTTCACTAGTACCACCACTTGGTGGAAGCAGAGAGGCTGGGCTTCCAGCCCTGAAGGCAAGACTGCTGTGTCCATGAATTCAAAACTAGGTAAACGCTTGCAGTTGGTAAATGTTCAAAACCCACATGTTCCAAAGGCTCTGGAACTTGACACTTCTCATGTTGCAACTCTTTTTTTTTTTTTTTTTTTTGGTTTTTCGAGACAGGGTTTCTCTGTGGTTTTGGAGCCTGTCCTGGAACCAGGATGGTCTCGAACTCACAGAGATCCGCCTGCCTCTGCCTCCCAAGTGCTGGGATTAAAGGCATGCGCCACCACCGCCCGGCTTCATGTTGCAACTCTTTTTAAAAAAAAAGATTTATTTATTTTGTATACAGTGTTCTGCCTGCATCCAGAAGAGGGCACCAGATTTCATTATAGATGGTTATGCACCACCATGTGGTTGCTGGGAATTGAACTTAGGACCTCTGGAAGAGCAGACAGTGCTCTTAACTTCTGAGACATCTCTCCAGCCCTCAACTCTTGAAGAGGGGTGTGAGGGGGAGGGAGGGAGGGAGGGAGGGAGGAAGGGAGGGAGGGAGGGAGGGAGGGAGGGAGGGAGGGAGGGAGAAATGTGTGTTTCACTGATGGAATTCTTTTTGAGATAGGATCTCAGTATGTAATTCTGACTGGCCTGAAGCTCATTATGTAGACTAGGCTGGCCTCAAACCCACAGATCCCCTGCCCAACTCCGTTTGCAAAATGCTGGGTTAAAGGTGTGATCCACTATGCCTGGTTCGCTTGTAGATTTAGAGCTGGGCCTTAGAAGTCATTGAGAAATCAGCTAATTTCCTGCCTTAGCAGATAAAGCTAAACAGCTACTTGTATTGGCAAAGCTGGAGTATAACCCCAGATATCTTGCCGAGTTTCTTTCTCTCTCTTTTTTCTGTCTCTTGGTGTTAATTCTTAATTTCCGTTTGTCAGTGTTTAGAGTCCTAAAATATCAAAAATGAGATACAGTATTAGAAGATACTGTGTTTGGAACAGCTTTCTTTAAAATCCTCAGATCCTGGCCCTCCACTCCTGTACAGTGCCGTGTGTGTAAGCTCAGGGAAGAGCCTTTCCGGCCATTCTCCTGCTGTTCCAGAACATGCTCTGTCCTCTGCCTCATTTACTAAAGGGTTGCTTTACGAGTTCTTTATAAATTAAGGAAACTAGCAGCTTGTCATGCATATTGGAACTAACCTCCTGTTTGTAGTACGCCACTTACATTTTGTTTGCTGTTGCTTCCATTTCAGCCTGGGCTTTATGCCAAATCTTATGGGGGTTTTTTTGTTGTTTGTTTGTTCATTTTTTTTATTTTGTTTTGTTTGTTTGTTTTTTGTTTTTTGTTTGTTTGGTTTTTTGGGTGTTTTTTTTTTTTTTTTTTTTTTTTTTTTTGCTTTTTGAGACAGGGTTTCTCTGTGTAACAGCCATGGCTGTCCTGGAGCTCACTCTGTAAACAAGGCTGGCCTCAAACTCACAGAGATCCACCCGCCTCTGCCTCCCAAGTGCTGGGATTAAAGGCATGCACCACCCCGGCTCAGCCAAAATGTTGTGTTTTCATTTAAGATATTTTTCTTAACGCATAGCTCTCAAATTCATCTAACAGTTACTTAGGTTAGGAATGCAGCAAGAGTTCACCTTGGGTTTGCAGACGGCAGCTAGCCCACGCTGGTCTGGTCACTCTGCCCACGCTCACTCGCCCTGGGTTTCCTGTGGCTAATGCTCCTCCCTCCTATCATGTGGTACAGCTAGCTGCACAGGCACTATACCCATGGCAGCTTCACTTCTTCCTGTCTGGGGGGTACAGCTCTTGTCACCATTCCTGTTCAGAGTCTCTATGTTCCCCCACACTTATTATAGGTGATTTGGTGTCATTTTGTCCAATTTCAAGCCTTGATGTTTTATTGGGAATGGTTTGGTTATATTAATTACATTAGGGACAATCACATCTTTAGAATCTTTGTCATTATGGTGTAAGAACAAAGTATTTCTCTTTTTATAAATCTTTTAGTTATTTAAAGGTTCTCTTCATAGCAAATAGATATATTATCTATCTTCTAGGTCCTCTTATCCATTTCACAGCCTATACTTTTATTTAATAATTTTGGGGTATGTGTCATGTATGTGCAGGTACATGCAGGTGTGCATCTGTGTGGAGGTGTCTTTCCCACTAGATCACCACCTTATTATTTTCAGAGAATTTTAAAGAGTTTTGAAGTGTGAGTGTTGGTATGTGCATATGAGTACAGATACCCACAGCCACCAGAAGAGGGCATCAGATCCCCTTGAGCTGGAGTATGCACAGTTCTGAGCCTCATGGTGCTGACACTTGAACTTCTGTCCTCTTCAAGAGCAACAACTGCTCTTAACCACGGAGCCATCTCTCCAGCCCCATCTCCACCTTCATTTTAAGAAGGACCTTCCACTGAACCTGGAGCTCATCAATCAACTAGACTGTCTGGCCAGCAAGCCCCAGGGATCCTTCTGCCTCTGCTTCCCCAGTGCTAGCATTGCAGACAAGTTTTATCAGAAGTAATGAACATGCATACAGAAGTCATGCCCAGAGCTGTGTCATCTAAGTGGCTCTAGATCCTGACAAGATGACGATCAAGAATGATTGTGATTGGAGACTGGGAACATGGTAAAGAGCACTGGCTGCTCTAGAAAAGGAGCACTCATATGGTGGCTCACAACCATCTGAGACTCCAGTTCCAGGGGATCCGATGCCCTCTTCTCTCCTCCAGGGACACCAGGATGATGTCCTATGATGCAGGCAGAACACCCATACACAATAGATTTTTAAAGAAGAGTAACTACAACTGCCAATAGTTGATTTCTCTTTGGAAGAAAAAGAAGGCCTCAGTGTATGATATACACAGTAATCTATACTGCAGTTGAACATAGTATCTCAGTTACTTTTCTGTTGGTATGAGGAAGCACCATGACCAAAGCAACTTAAAAAGACAGCATTTAATGTGGGGGCTTACAGTTCCAGAGGATTAGAAGGTAAGGAGCATGTCAGCCAACAGACAGGTGTGGTACTGACACAGTAGCTGAGATCTTAGATCTGATCCAGAAGCATGAGGCAGAGAAAGCTAATCTGAAAGCCTACCCCCAGGGACACCTCCTCCAGTAAGGCTACACCTCCCAATCCTTCCCAAACAGTTCCACCATCTAGAGACCACACATTTGAATACAAGCATTCTCGCTCAAACTACCACAGAGAAGTGATACATAGATGATAGATAGATTGATAGATAGATAGATAGATAGATAGATAGATAGATAGATAGATAGATAGATAGATAATGATAGATGTGGTTCTTACACAAATGTGACTGTGAGGTTAACACTTTTCTTCTGTAATATTTTAGGGTTTTTTGAAATATAGCCTTTATTTTAAAAAGAGACTAGAACATGTCAAAAAGTCCTACTTGGAAACTTCATGAGTCCTGCGGTGAAAAGTGCTCTGCGTGAGGCGTACAGTTCATCTCCAGACACCTTAGGGAATGAGTTTGGAAAAGAGCAACAGGTACGCAGTAACTCCTTAATAATTCAGTATGTGCTTTTTTAGCTGCCTTATTGCAAAACCAGGATTGAAAAGCAGAGTGTAGAACCATGATAATTCATGTGTACACCTAGATCTAGAAGTTCCTTAGTCTCCCTTTATAATATGCAGATATAATTGCAAAGGTGTGCTGCTGATAAGGATATTCTTATGTCTCCCTCAATAGTAAAGACACAGTGCATAGGTTTGCTGCAGCTAGGAGCAGCCATCCCTTCGTTGTGTGCAATCCGTGGGCAGACACCATTCAGGTCTGCATGGGCCCACACATGCATTATGCATTCACACAATAATAGTAAATGTTTTTTCAATGTTAAGCCAGGAATAGTAGCACAGACAGAAGCAAGTGGATCTCATAGAGTTCAAAGGCAGCCTGGTCTATTCACACATGATCTGAACAGCCAGAGCTACATAGAGAGACCCTGTCTCAGAGATCCACCTGCTTCTGTCTCCAGTACCAGGATTAAAGCACATTTCACTATGCCTGGCTGCAATCCCCTTCTTATCCTGGAGACACTGCTCCCTACTTCAAGGAAGGAATATGATAATTTGTCAAAGAAATCACTTGTCTCTTTCTCCAAATCGGTGGGTGTCAGATTCCAGTGATCCTCAGCAGCCAGTAGTGGACAGTAAGGGTGTTGCCTCTGTGTCCTGTTAAAACAGTTAACAAGTGGCCACAATCCAAAACTAGTCAAGTCTAAGTCAAAAGCGTTGGCTCTAAGTGACTAGCACAGAAGGAAAGGAACTGATTTAGTCAGGTTTCTTGTACTGTTTGTATTGAGCTGTATATTTTCTCCACTCCTCTCCCTTTCTCTCCCCTCCCCTTCTACCCTCTCCCATAGTTCCCATGCTTCCAATTTACTCAGGAGATCTTGTCATTTTTCTGCTTTCCATGTAGATTAGATCCATGTATGTCTCCCTTAGGGTCCTCATTGTCTAGGTTTTCTGGGATTGTGAATTGTAGGCTAGTTTTTCTTTGCTTTATGTCTAAAAGTCTATTATGAGTGAGTGCATATTATATTTGCTTTTCTGTGTCTAAGTTACCTCACTCAATATGATATTTTCTAGACTCATCCATTTGCCCTCAAATTTCAAGCTGTCATTTTTTTCTGCTGTGTAGTACTCCATTGTGTAAATGTGCCACATTTTCCTTATCCATTCTTCAGTCAAGGGGCATTGAGATTGTTTCCAGGTTCTGGCTATGACAAAGAGAGCTCCTATGAACATAGTTGAGCACATGTCCTTGTGGCACGATTGAGCATTCTTTGGGTATATACACAAAAGTGGTATTGATGGGTCCTGAGAAAGGTTGTTTCCTAATTTTCTGACATCCAAAGGGATTGACCCAGCTTGTATTCCCACCAGCAATGGAGAAGTGTTCCCTTTTCCCCACAACCTCTCCAGCATAAGTTGTCATCAGTGTTCTGATCTTGGGCATCCTCACAGGTGTAGATGGAATCTCAGAGTCGTCTTGATTTGCATTTGGATTTAGCCAGCTTTAAAATGCCAAGTTAACCTCAGGTTACATAAGCAGGAACTTTCTGTCAAGTGAGACAGTTTCTCTTTACTCAGTTTCCTCACTCACCTAGTAAAAGTCTGTAAGCCCTTCCCACAGCCTGGAAATGCAAACAACAGCTGGCTGCTAGCAGCTCAGTTCATGAATGGATGTTTAGTTAAAATTCATAACATTCAAGCCAGCACACACCTTTAATCCCAGCACTCAGGAGGCAGAGGCAGATGTATCTCTGTGGGTTCCAGGCCAGCCTGGTCTACAGAGCTAGTTCTGTAACAATGAAGGGCCAGGCCTGCTTGTTGTTGGGGTTTCTGTCCTGCCCGGTACCCCCAGCTGTTTAGCCCCAAGGAAAATCACACAGAGATCTCTGTAAATTATAAGCTGATTGGCCCATTAGCTCTAGCCTCTCACTGGCTAACTCTCACATCTTGATTAACCCATTTTTCTGATCTATGTTAGCCATGTGGCTCAGTACCTTTTTCTGTGAGGCAGATCACATCCTGCTGCTTTGGTGATCTGGGCAGGAGTGGGAGGAATCAGCTTCCTCCTTCCCAGAATTCTCCTGTTCTCATTACATCATTTCTACTTCCTGTCTGGTTTACCCGCCTAAATTTCCTACCTGGCCAATCCTCATTTATTTATAACACGATTGACAGAATACAGACAATTCTCCCACACCAAAGTTCCAGGACAGTCAGTGCAATTACACAAAGAAACCTTGTCTCAAAAAAGAAAAAGCAAAACAAACAGACCAAAAAAAAAAAAAAAAACAGAAAAAAGAAAAAGGAAAAACCCCTCATCACATTGTTAGCATGCTTTGGGTTGACTTGGAACACTCCTGGTCTCCTAGGCAGTAAATACCTCATCCCCTTGTCCTACTCAGACCAGCTCGGGCTGAGCTCAGGGAGCCGCAGAGCTGAGTGCAGGAAAGAGAAGCAGTGCTGCTTTCCCCGTAGCATCCAGTGGGATGCCCACTGCCACGATCCAGTGGATAGTTTCTGGGCCTTCCGCAGGCCCCCACCAGGTAAGTGCTGGACCACTCACTCGGCTGTGCTGGCTGCTCACTCCCTCCCCACTGTCATTTCTCCTTTCCACTAGCACTCCCTTAGTTCATTAAGCAAACAGTGACTAGGAGGGAACACTCACCCTTGGATAAAGGACATCTGTTTTTAAATAGCTGATATAATATCTAATGTGAGAGATTGGATGTTTTCCTCCTAAAACCCAAAACAAGACAAGACATCCAGTCTCGCCATCCTCAGAGGTTCTGTCTAGTGCAACCAAGCAAGAAAAAGAAATAATTATCCATACAGTGAAAGAAGTCAACTTTCTTTATGCACAGGCTACATAGTCACCCATGGAGAAGGAGAAAGTACGAGAGGCTGGGAGCTGGAGACACAGCTCAGTGTTGAAACAGGGTGCTCTCCCAGCACCCACATGTCGGCTCAAAACCATGTATAGCGCCAGCTCTGTGAGAGTCGGTACCCTGTGCTGACCTGTGCAGGCACCGTACTCAGGTGACATGCATACATATGTGCAGGCAAAATACCTATACACATAAATAAATTCAGGTTTTTTTAAGTATGGGAAGATCTACAAAATAGAAGAACGAGTGAGCAGGCCAAACAAGGTTGTGTGAGACAAGATCAATATTGGAGCTCAGTGGCAGTCTGTACACCGACAGGGAACATGGTCAGTCGGTGCAACCATGCTAGCTCCTATAAAGTGTATGAAACTGTGAATGGACCTGTCAAAATTCATGACTTTCAGACTGCAACCTGTAGGACAGTGCCAAAGAAACCCAAGACAACCTAAGAAGATGTACAGTGTGCTGGATTGGATTATCATGGTGGAAGGTTCCCGAATGTATTTACAGATTATACACAATCTCTGTTTTATTAGACCATTTTCTAGGCATTGACAAACCAATTTAGAAATTCATATGGAGATTCAGAGGACAAAATCAGCAGAATAACCTTGAAGATGAAGATAGGGTTGGAGGATTAACGCGCTTTACTTCAAGATAAAGCTGCAGCTTACACTGTGACTATGTGCTGGTCAGCGGGAAAGGGACGGCCACAAACATCTACATGTGAATAGCTGAGTTTTAAAAAAAGTGAAAATTCTGTGAGAAATCGATTTTCAAAGCATGGTACCAGGCATGGCAGCACACACCTTCAATTCCAGCACTCAAGAGGCAGAGGCAAGCAGATCATTGTAAGTTCAAGGCCAGCCTGGTCTACACATCAAGTCCCAGAACCTTGTCTCAAGGGAGAAGAAGGGGGAGCGGTGCTGAAACAACTGGCTATGCATTTATGAAGAGTGAGTGTTTTCTCAATACAGCAGCGCCTAAAACACCCTTGTCCTCCAAGCTTTTTGGAAGGCTGGAAGGGCTTGCTGGCCACCGGCCTACCCCAGGTTCAGTGAGAGACTCTGTCTCTAAGGAAGAAGGCAGTGAATGACAGAACAAGCCACCCCATGTGGCTTTAACACGTGTGCACTGGCATTCCTCACATATGCATACATCCCAAACACACCACATGTGCATACATTACACATACATACTACACCCACCAAACACTGCACACAGCACATGCAGGCACCACACACACTACATTCACAAATATTTGAGATAAAAGTCTCATTATATAGCCTTGACTGGCCAGGAATTGGCCATGCAAACCAGGCTGGCCTCAATTCAGAGATCTGCCTCTGAAGTATTAAGGTTAAAGGTCTGTGCCACCACACCAGCCCCAAAAACGTACAATTTTTAATTGCATCCAAACATGTGGAAAAGTCTTTTAGTGTGTGTGTGTGTGTGTGTGTGTGTGTGTGTGTGTGTATAGCTTTATTAAGCAAAAAAAGTTGACCTATTGATTGTATATATTAAAGATTATGTGTGTTTTGGGTCAGTGTTAAAGAGAACTCTAAAGGAACAGACCTGGGTTCAAAACTCAGTTGTCCCCTTTACAAACTGACTTTGGACAAGTTATTTATCCTTTCTGAGCCCCCACTTCATCTATAGAGTGGATAACAGCCATCTCACAGGACCACAGGCCCTCAGCTCTGCTTGGCACAGGGCGGGTGAGCAGGGACAGCAGCACCATTCAAGCTGTAAAGTGCTGGCTTTGGCAGCAGAGCGCTAGGCCTGAAGTTACACAGGGATGAGACGGGGCTCCTATCTTCAAGACTTTTCAGTGAAGTGAGGATTTTCCAGCAGTGTCTCCTGATAGAACAGATGCAGGGGAAGGGGCACCTTTTACTTGACGTACCAGCAGTGCCCTTGACTGCCCTTGTTTGTCCCAGAATCCCTCTTCCATGGATGAGAGCTTGTAGCATGAGTAATAAAAACCCAGAGAGAGATTTTGGGGTTCAAAGTGAAGTTCATAAAAGCAAAGCAGCCAACGATAGAGAGTTCTTACCTCTACCAAGGCTCAGACAAATAAAGGGATGATCCATGTACACACAAGTGTCTTCTCACCTTCATACCTGTACTCACATGTGAGCACACACACACACACACACACAAATGCTTGACTTTAAAAGGACAGGGCCAGCAAGAGGGATGGCTCAGTGGGCAAAGCACTTGCTGTGCGAGCCTGAACTTGATTCCCATCCTCCACCATGGAAGGACAGAACTGAGTCCTACATGTTGTCTTCTGAGCTCCCTGGAAAGAACGCTTTGTGCTGCCATTATGTAAAGTTCTATTCGCCGTCCACATTGTGAAGCCAGAGAAGGACCCAGGCCTGAACTGCACAGCTTGGATGGTCACCTCCCCTTTGACCTTCTATGCAGTGAGGATTGTTGATGTATACATGGTCTGTGCATCATAAAAACAACAGTTAAACAAAATGCTGGTATTACTAGTCAGGTCATATGGCTAAGATAATTTGTGGGAAAATATAAATCACATAGTATGCTCCATCAACCAAGGAGAAGGTTTAATGCATTAAGCATATGCAACAAACGGCAGAAACCAACTCAGGGAATACAAAGCTCCCAGTAGAGAATGTTGTATTCCTGTTGCAAAGGATCATACACAAGTTAATGATATCTCTTTTGCTTTCTTGATAAAACAGAATTGAGAACTGAATGAAAAAGACATGCTTTTAAAGACGCCTGCGATGGATTGGTTTGTTTCATTCTACTGATGAGGTAGGCTACTATGCAAGAGCTTCCAGTAGCCTGATTCTTCTTAGTACAGAGCCTCATAAAGAAGTGTTGAGCCTCTGTGTTCCAGCTCAAGTTGTTTTGAATGTATCTGTTGGGGACTCTTCTTGTGTGTGACTCCCTATTCTGTCCATAGCTCACACCAGAAGAGTCCTAAGTTTCTTCCTTGGATGACATTGAGTCCACCTCTTAGGCCACTCAGCAGCCACTTAACAAACCACTTAGGCCTAACTGATCATGAGAGGATGCCTATAATCCTAGTGCTGGGGAAGCTGAGGCAGGAGGATTGGAGTTTGAGGCCAGCTTGGTCAGAGATAGCTGTCTCAATAGATAAAGAAGCTTGCCACCAAGCCTGACATTAAGATGCCCAGATGAACTAGTTCTGGTATGTTGTCCTCTGACCACCACATATGCGCACCTTTAAAAGGGGCAATGGCTCAACAGCTAAGAGCATCTGCTGTTCTTGCAGAAGGCCTGGATTATGTTGGCAGAGGTTTCTTTCCCACCAGGTCCTACAGCCATTCAGCCCCAAAGAAACACACAGAGGCTTACATTAATTATAAACTGGTTGGCCTAATAGCTCAGGCTTCCTTATTATCTAATGCTTACATCTTAAATTAGCCCATAATTCTTGTCTGTGCTGGACACATGGCTTGGTACCTTTTATCAGTGAGTCATTCTCATCTTGCTTCCTCTTTGTCTGGGTGACAACTGCACACTGACCTTTCCTCTTCCCAGAATTCTCCTATTCTGGTTGTCCCACCTATAATTCCTGCCTGGCTATTGGCCAACCAGCATTTTATTAAACAAGTACAAGAGACAAATCTTCACAGGATACAGGACCATTGTCCCACAGCAGGGCCAGGTTCCCAGCACCCCTCTGCTGGCCTCCACAGTACTGCATACCTGTGGTGCTCAGATACATACAGACAAACATTCATATACATAAAAATAAATAAATCAAAAAAGTTGCCAGTGTTGTTATCAGATATATTATATTGCCTGTGAATATTATCAAAGTTTGACTCCAAGGTCCTATTTTCTTTTTGTTGTTGTTGTTGCTGTTTTGTTTGGTTTGGTTTGGTTTTTGTTTTGTTTTGTTTTTCGGGACAGGGTTTCTCTGTGTAGCTTTGGTGCCTGTCCTGGAACTAGCTCTTATAGACCAGACTGGCCTCAAACTCACAGAGATCTGCCTGCCTCTGCCACCCAAGTACTGGGGTTAAAGGCAGGTGCCACCACCTCCCAGCCCAATGTCCTATATTTCATATAGGAAATAATTTAAAACCATAATTGAGACTGTTCCAGAAAATGCATTTTAATAATGTATTGTTCTGACCTGATGATGGCACAGCCTTTAATTCTAGCACTTGGGAGGCAGAGAAAGGCAGACCTCTATGATTTTGATGCCGAACCTGTTCTACATAACAAACTCCAGGCCAGCCAAGAGTGCATTAATGAAATCTCGTCTCAAAAAACAGTACTGTTGGGCTGGAGAGATAGCTGAGAGGTTAAGAGCATTGCCTGCTCTTTCAAAGGTCCTGAGTTCAATTCCCAGCAACCACATGGTGGCTCACAACCATCTGTAATGGGATCTGGTGCCCTCTTCTGGCCTTCAGGCATACACACAGAATATTGTATACATAATAAATAAATATTTAAAAAAAAAAACAGTACTGTTTCACATTCTTCCTCAATGTAGTAAAGAAAATACACTAAAGCATGGGCCCATTTTAATGCAGGTATCCATAAACTGAAGCATCCTTTTTTCCTACTAGGTTGTGGACTATGTCTTTGGCTGATACAACAAAAGCACACACAAATGAGCATTTCCCCAGCCTGGCACTAGGAAGCAACAGGAAGTCTGCAGAAGGCAAGAGTAGCCCAGGCGCTGGCGACCTGTCACGGAACAGCGGGGCTTCCAATGGGAGCGTGGATTACAGCAGATCTCAGTGCTCCTACAGAAGCCTGACCTCCCACTATGACTATTCAGAAGACTTTCTTTCTGAGTGCTCTGAAGCAGCCACCAACAGACACGAGTTAGAGCAGCCTCTGGGGAAAGAAAAGGAGAAAAGAAAGCATAGCCCTTCTAAAATCCCCCAGCCTAAAGGTAAAACGTCAGGCATCCCTGCCAGGCTGCAGCCCTGGTCACGGTAACATTTTTGTTTAATGCTAGTGTCTTGTAGTGGCCCACAATCAGTTACAGGTGTATGTTCCTAAATATTCCATATATAGCTGTCAAAACATTCTCCACATCTCCAGTTCCTTTCAGCTTTGTTGACAGCAACACACTTCTCTCTCTTGGGCTGGTTCCACTCCCTGTTAGCAGCTCTCCTCAGCAGGGATCCCACAGCTCTGCATCTCCAACATCTTGGGGTCTCCAAGGCAACCCAGGCTTCAGCTTCACAGTTTCAGGCAATGGCTCTCTAGGCCCCTAATTCAGAGATGCCCCAGACACATGCCTGACCTCAGCAGCTTTCCTTAGTCATGGAGACAAATTCCATAGCCCCTTTCTTCTGTCCTTAACTCCAGAACCACGTGGCCAGAGCTGCCACGTTTTGCTGCTTGCTGGGGCTGGAACATGGCTCCCTCATTCAATTCCATCTTCACCAGTTTTCTGTCCTTCATTGCCTAAGTTTGGCTTTTCTGGAATTTTCTCTGTAGGCCAGACTGTCCACAAACTCAGAATTCTGCCAGCCTCTACCTTTCCGGTGCTGGAATTAAAGATGTGAACACCACACCCAGATCTGAACTTTTCTTTAATTGCTTTCCACAAATTGGAAAGTCAGTTGGGTGGGATCTTGACTTGAGGTCACCACTCCCTTTATCCCATTTCTTAATCTGTTTATCTCCTTGAACAAAGAATTTAGCTTCATTCCACATTCTGTTCTGGTGCTCTTTTTCTTCTCAAAATTTACTTCTTATAATTCACCCTATTCAGCTTGCTCCTTTTCATTGTGAATCTTTACTAGAGTTAACACTAATATAATACATAGGACAGAGTCTATACTAAGTTGTTTTGAGATTTCTTCTGCCAATGGAATTCATCCAAAACTCTTCACTTTAGCCTCAGGCAGACTCTTTGGACAAGGGCAAAAAGCAGCCACAGTTTTCACCAAAATATCTCTAGACAACATACTAAATTCTTCTCCTCTGAACCCACTTGAGTAAGTCCCCAGCAGTTCAGATAACCTTTAGCACCTCTGTCTTCCATGCTCCCACTATGTGGCCCATTAACCAGTGCTTAAAGCATCCATTGCTTTCCTAACCTGAAGTATCAAAGTCCAAATTCCTAAAAGCAAACACAAGGTCAGGTCTACCACAGCAATACCCCAGTCCCTGGTACCAACCTCTGTATTAGTTAGGGTTTCTATTGCTGTGAAAAGACACCATAACCATGACAACTCTTATAAGGAAAACATTTAATTGAGGTGACTTGCTTACAGTTTCAGAGGTTCCATTCCTTATCATTATGACAGGGAGCTAGGTAGTGTGCAGGCAGACATGGTGCTGGAGCTGAGAGTACTACATCTTGGCCTGCAGGCAACAGGAAGTCAGCTGACACTGATTATCACACTGAAGGAAGATTGAGCAAAAGAGACGTTAAAGCCCACCCCCACAGTGACACACTTCCTCTAACAAGGCCACACCTCCTAATAGTGCCACTCCCTTTGGGACCATTTTATTTCAAACCACCACAATGGGTGAACTTTTATAGAAAGAATTGGGAAATAGATAAATTATGGATAATTATACAACAACAAGAAGCTGTAGCCTTGTCCCCAGTAGAGCTGACCCTCCCAGCCTGCTCGTAAGGAGGGTTTTGACTTTAGTTAACAGGCAGCCTCAGCATGGATACTCGGTGCTAGCTTTTAGCCTTTGGTCTTAGCTAAAGGATCAAAGTCTGAACTGCCAATGAAATGCCAGTGTCTTGTCCTGACACCCAAGAAGACAGTGTCTCAAGTCTGGTGAGGATGTTGACAGTCTTTAAAACCAACATCACCCAAAGGGTTTTAGTGATGTCTTTTCCTTGTGGCCTTTTGTTTTGTTTTTAGAGACAGTATCTTATTGTTAGCCCTAGCTGTCCTGGAACTCACTTCGTAGCCCAGGCTGGCCTCGAACTCACAGAGACCTGCCTGCCTCTGCCTTCTGAATGCTGGGGTTAAAGGTGTGCACCACCACTGCCCAGCAAAGTAGAGTTTCTTGTCTGCTGATGTAACTCCTTTAACAGAAAGAGGGGCAGGCTTTCTCTCACATGGCAGTTGGAGATCAGATGCTGCAGGTTCCATTCACTCCCCATGGCAGAATGGAAGACCTTCTGTACCCTGTGAGTGTTTTCCTAATAAACTCCTGACATGTTGAAATAAGAGCAGCAGGCTGCTTCCCGCCACCCAAAATAATTACACAGAAACTGTATTCTTTTAAACACTGCTTGGCCCATTAGCTCTAGCCCTTACTGGCTATTCTGATACCCCGATCAACCCATCTCTAATAAACTGTGTAGCACTGGTCTTACTGGGAAAGATTCAGCATGTCTGACCTGGCGGCTTGCTTCATGGCGTCTGGCTCTGAGAGGAGCTGCATGATTTCTGAGCTCACTTCCTCTTCCTCCCAGCATTCTGTCTGTTTACTCCTCCCACCTATGTTTTAACCTATGAGGACCCAGCAGTTTCTTTATTATAATAACCAATGACCTTCCTCCATCACTGACATCCATTTGAATGGGTCCTGTGGATTTGCCTTTATATAGTCTACAGGCTGGGCCCTCACCACCAATCACTAACTAAAAAAATGCCCTCCAGGCTTGCCTGATCTCAATTTTCCTAATTGAGGTTCCCTCCTCTCAAAAAAAAAAAAAACACTTTAGTTTGTGCCGTTGACAAAAATCTATCTAGCACAATGGTTTTGAATAAAATTTGTGTTCTGTTTGAAATGAGATCTCATTCAGTGCAGGCTGTCCTTGAACTCCTGATCCTTCTGCCTCTTCTTCCTCAGAGCTGGATACAAGAATGTGTCTCCACACCTGGCAGGATTTTTTAATAACTTTTATAGCAGATATTTAAACAAGGTGTGGTTTTTCAGTCCATTCTCTGTCACTTCATGGCTATATAACCTTGGATGACTTAAACCTCCAGATACAAAATAGATGCAACTGGACTGAGCAGTTGTCAGTGAGACACATGTGTGCAAAGTGCCTAGCCAGCAGCAGGCAGATTGGGTGAGCTTCCTTTGGCTACCTAGGTCCACGGCGTTTATGTGTGCTGGGGGGTGCCCACACTTGTGTGACCTCGGGGTTCTTGTGCTAACCATCCGCATTGTCTGCGCACACAGGCCAGAAGGACCTCCCAACAGAGAAAAGGCACACCTGGAATGCTTCATTTCTCAATTTTCAAATTCAAACAGTTACCAAAAGAAGAGACGCCATGACACACCGCATCCTGTCAGCCCGACTTCATAAGATTAAAGAGCTAAAGAATGAGCTAGCCGACACACGCCGGAACCTGGAAGCCACTGCCACAGAGAACCAAATCCTGAAGCAGCTTCAGCTCAGGCATGCAAAAGCCATAGGGAGATACGTGAGCTCACAAGACAGCCTGCCGCAGGTCACAGTTAGACACCAGAATGAGGTGAGGAGCCTGCGGCAGCTCCTTCGGAAATCCCAGGAGAAGGAGCGAGCAGTAGCGAGGAAGCTCCGAGAGACTGACAGTGAGCTGCTGAGGACCAGAGATGCCTTGCAGGCCCTACAGAAACTTTCAGAAGACAAGAGCCTTGCGGAAAGAGAAGAACTGACTCACAGGTTGACTGGTCTGACAGCCAAAATGGAGGCAAATGACAAAAAAATACAGGTTTGTATCTCAGGAGGTCCGGTATTGATAGAGAGGATGCACGTAATTCAATCCAAGGGCTGTGAGCCAGCTCACCCGGAAGTGATTGTGTTTAGTGTCGAGTGGGGGAGGGAGGCAGAGCTGGAAGGAGGAGCACCGGTCTCAGAGCTGGGCATCGGCTCTCTCTAGCCAGGCTGTGTCTGGAAACAACTGGTCTGACAGCCACACTCGGTACCAGTGTGAAGCAGAGGCCTTCTGTGTGCTGTGGGAGTCAGCTCCTGCTGAAAGGCTGCCCCCCTTGCAGAGCAGTCTGTCTGTCTGTCTGTCTAGCTCCCTTTGCTTTTTGTCTCTCCTCAGTCTGACAGATTATAGACTTGTTTCCACATAAACAGTTTTAGTTATTTCAAAATCATGTTTCTCAGGGAAGAAGGAAGGAAACGGCAGAGAGGGTAACAGAGAGGAGGGGAAGGGAAGAGGGGAGAGGAGAAAGTGAAGGAGGGATGGAGAGAGGGAGGGGAGAAGGGAAGGAATGGAATTAAAATAACTGGAGAGATGGATGGATAGCCCGGGGATGTCACCGAAAGGGACACTAATCACACAGAGTCCTGCCTGTTTACATGACCTTTGTGGACATAAATACAGATGGAGTTGACATACTGTTAATTCTTCGATACTTGATGGTGACAAACACTTTCTTTGATGACAATTAGGTTGTTTCAACTGACATTTTCTGAACAGACAGAATAATATTATTCTGCTGGAAAAGTTCTCTACTTTCAGAGAAAATTGTCTTCCGTGGAATGGGTGTTGACACCAACAGCACTGAGTAGCCCATCTCTGCTCCACCTGGGTCAGCATCTGGGGTGCTAGTGTAGGAGGGGGATCCACGCCTAGCAGGTTTCTGTTTTATCAGTTATAGTCCAGCACTGTAGAGAGTGGCATGAAACCCATTACAACCTCCATGTCTGTTCTCTAGGGATCTCTGTCCATCATGGTCTGCACTGAGGCTGGACCCTCTAGGGAGAGGGGCCATGGGTCACCATCTGCAAAGACAGCAGAACAGCGCATATGGGCCCCATATTAAGACTCTGATTGTACTTACTGGTTCTTCAGGATGTGTTTGAATATTTTTTATCAGTATCCATGGTTTGTAAAGAACACTGGGTATTGGGCTAGAAAGGTATATTTATTCTCTAGACCTGAGATCTGGGACTTGCTGGCCGATGTTTCATTTTGTTTTGTTCTAATGTTTGTCCACTGAGTCAGTGACTAAAGTCATGTTGAAATTTGCACCTGTCATAAATGTAGCTCGTTTCATTGCAGTCAAGTTTCATGACGCCACGCTGGCTACAGAGTAGTTGAAATATATACTGTTTTCAGAACTTGGAAAAACAGCTGAGGCTGAACAATCGATCCTTTGGTCGGCAGTTGGCCAAAGAAAACCGGAAGACATTAACAGCCCAAACAGCAACAAAGACTCTGCAGGGAGAAGTGCGGCAGCTGCAGCAGAAACTTAAGGTATTTCTTCCAACACAGTGTGTCCGTCTGTCCAAACACCATTGCAGTGCGTCTGTCCAAACACCATCGCAATGTGTCTATCCAAACACCATAGTACCTACACCTATGTAGATGTCTTCAAGTTGTTTCTTCAGACGATAGTGAACAGATGGAGGAGAGAGAGTGGGCAGCCAAACCGCTGTGCACTGTGGTTAGAAAAACTCACCCTCTCTTCACAAGACTGTCTTCCCTGCTCCTCCGCAACAGCAAACAACAGTGCATCTGATAACATTCTAATGTTTTTAACTTAGAAATCAAATCACAGTAATGTTCAGAGTAAGTCTAATGGCCCTCAGGTTTATTTAAGGTCCTACTTGAGATATAGCGCACTGGTGATGCATTACAAGGTGTGCATGAGCTCGCAGTTTCCAACTTCACAGATGCAAAGCCAGTAGTTTCACTTGCAGTGCCAGATGTGGTGGAGACAGGAATGAGTAGCTGAAAGTCAGCCTGGGCTATGTGAGACTCTGTCTCAAAAAATAGGACTGGCATGGTAAAGGGGCTTGCTGCTTAGCTTAGCCTTACAACCTGAGTTAGAACCCTGAGACCCAGGTGGTCAGGAAGAAAACCGAGTCTCCCAAGTTGTCCTCTGACCTCAACATATACACAGTGGCATGCATGTGCATATACATATATACATACATACACACACATACATACATACACATAAATACAAACACAAACAATAAATAAAATGTAAAAAAAATTAAGAATGTGAGTCTTTTAAAACTTTTTTTTAGATTTAGTTTGCTTTTAAATTATGTGTTTATGGCTAGAAACCAAATATGAGTGAGTACATCCCATATTCCTCTTTTTGGGTCTGGCTTACCTCACTCAGGATAGTGTTTTCTATTTCCATCCATTTGCATGCAAAATTCAAGAAGTCCTTGTTTTTTACTGTTGAGTAGTACTCTAATATGTATATATTCCATACTTTCTTCATCCATTCTTCCATTGAAGGGCATCTAGGTTGTTTCCAGGTTCTGGCTATCACAAACAATGCTGCTATGAACATAGTTGAGCATATACTTTTGTTGTATGATAAGGCCTCTCTTGGGTATATTCCCAAGAGTGGTATTGCTGGGTCCAGGGGTAAGTTGATCCCGAATTTCCTGAGAAACACACACATTCACACATACCAAAAAGAGATAACAGTGTGCAGAAGAAAGAGCACAAGGGCTGGCCACAGAACCCACACTCAGGGCACAGAACTATTGTTTGTGATTTTAAACCATCATTTTTGAAAAAGCCACTGTTTTTACCTTTCCTGTGTGAACTCCTAGTAACCCAACGGTGTGAAGGGCCATTCCTCCTTATAAATCATTCCAGTTGGCAAAAAGTTCACAGTGAATTAATCGTTCTAATCAATGGCTAGTGATTGCCACTCAGTTAACAAAAGAGAATCCATAAAGCATGCCCTCCCTGGTGTAAAGCTCATGCCAAAGAACCACCCTGATCCAGGCCACACACAGCGCTGAGGAGTAAGTAAAGGGCTCCACAGAGAAGCTGTTAGCAGCCCCCCCCTCTCCCCTGCCTGTGTCTACCACACACAAGCAGTAAGCATACAACAAGCTGCAGGTGCTGCCCTCAGCTAGAGAACACGAGGTGATTCCGCACAGGACTGGGCACCTCGGCTGGATAATTTCAAACTAACTCTGAAAACACTGAAAGACAACGGCAAAAATGTGAGAATAGATCTGATGATGGCGCTGAGGTCTGATGGTGGCGCTGAGGTCTGATGATGGCGCTGAGGTCTGATGACGGCGCTGAGGTCTGATGGTGGCGCTGAGGTCTGATGGTGGCGCTGAGGTCTGATGGTGGCGCTGAGGTCTGATGATGACGCTGAGGTCTGATGGTGGCGCTGAGGTCTGATGATGACGCTGAGGTCTGATGGTGGCGCTGAGGTCTGATGGTGGCTGAGGTCTGATGGTGGCGCTGAGGTCTGATGGTGGCGCTGAGGTCTGATGACAGCGCTGAGGTCTGATGGTGGCGCTGAGGTCTGATGGTGGCGCTGAGGTCTGATGGTGGCGCTGAGGTCTGATGGTGGCGCTGAGGTCTGATGGTGGCGCTGAGGTCTGATGGTGGCGCTGAGGTCTGATGGTGGCGCTGAGGTCTGATGGTGGCGCTGAGGTCTGATGACGGCGCTGAGGTCTGATGATGGCGCTGAGGTCTGATGGTGGCGCTGAGGTCTGATGATGGTGCTGAGATAGTATTATTCCCACAAATAAATTAGGAGCACATGGGTAACTGGGTATAATAAAAACACATCATAGAAACCATGCCTGAGAACTTCAAACACAAAAGACCAATGAAGGAAGCAACCCTCTCAATGGATGTCAGCCTTCCACAGCTCCTAAGGGAGATGTTATGACCTGGGCGTGCAGGCAAGCCCCAGGGAGCACCTAGCAAGATGCTGCTGCCTCCTCTCACCCTGAGTTGGTTTTATTTCCTAGGAGCACAGGGGTCATATTCACTGTGGATATCCCACAGCATGAGTGACATGTGCTGTCATTTGTGGTCCATCTTTCTTTTTCTGTTGACCAATCACACAAGTACCCTGGGTTGTGTTCCAAACCTGCTGCCTTGGGGTGGCCCAGCTCCATCATACAGACCCTGAACCTGTCTTCTAAGCCCGAAGGACTGTCCCTTATGTTGCTTCCTTCTGACTGCACTCAACCCTGAATCCTCTCTGCCAAACTATGTTAATATCAAACAAAAAGACAGGATGAGCATTCCAGAAAACAACATGTTTGTTCCCATAAACACCAAATCTTCACCTAAAGCGGTGTGAGTGAGATCACGTGTTAGTTCCCGTAGATACCAAATCTTCACCTAACGCCATGTGGGTGAAATCACTCTAGGGCTGGGAGGTGGCTCTTCAGTTATGAGCATTGCTGTTTTTGCACAGGACTTGGGTTTGGCTCCTAGCACCCACATAGTGGCTTACAACCATGTTCACTTAACTAGGTCCAGGAGATCCAGCACTGCCTCCTGGCCTCCATGGGCATAACTGTTGGCGTTTCTGATTTCTGAACTAAAAGTTAAAATATAAGAAAGCAGAAAGGAGGAAGTGGACCATAATACATTGTTTCTGAAAACATACATTTTAGAAAAGATATTATTTCTTTTGCATGTATGTACATATCAAAATAAAATTTTATGATTAAATAGAGCAAAAAATAAAGGACTGGAGCAGCACCTGAGTGGTTAGGAGCATTGGCTGCTCTTGCAGAGGACCCAGGTTCAGTCCAGCACCCACATGGCAGCTCATACCATCTACAACTCCAGGTCCACAGAGTCTAATCCCCTCTTGTTGCTTCCGCAGGTACCAGGCTCACACACGGTGCTCATATATGCATGCAGGCAAAACACTCATAAAGATAATTTCTTAAAAACTCTTAAGAGTATAAAGCCTATGCTCTACAACTCAGACATACGGAGGTCTGTAATGTTTCCTTCACTGACATGGGGAATGGTGATGGCCTGGGAGACAGCAGGCTTGTCTCAATATAGAATTCAAGAGGTACATTTAAGGTCTTAGTTCCTTTCTTACCCTCCAACAAGTTAAGACTTAGAAAGCTTTTGTTTTGCCATTATTCAAAAACATTAATTTTGGGGTTTAGAGCTAAGCAGTGGCCTTCCTGTTACCGGCCTTACCTACCCCACTGTGTGCGCAGCCCCGACAGTAGGTGGGATGAGAGCTTCATCTCCGCTATCCCATACTGTGGTCACTAGGTGTGGGTAGATTTTGATTTTACTTCACTTTTAAATTACAGCATGTACCAGTGCTGCTATAGCCACAGTGCTTTTCTCTTTTAAGTCAAGGTTATAAATCAGGTGTTTATGGAGACTGACACTGTGGCTCTTCTTAGGAGAAGGATCGCGAGCTGGAAATTAAAAACATCTACACTAATCGAATACTTAAAAACTTACATGAAAAGGAAGATTACCCAAAAGGTAGGTTTCAGTTTCTTTTGCTCAAAAAGTATTTTTAAGTATCCGCGTATAGTTTCCTAGTTTGCATAGAAAATCTTTAACAGCCGCTTGATTGGGTGCTGGAATGTTTTTGGTGATTGTAGAAAAACAGAGTTGTGATACTGTCCAAAGAACCAGAACGCTCTGTTCCCACAGGGCTCAGGAGCAAAAGGACTGCCAAACGCAGCCCTCTAAGGAGACGGGTAAGCCGGTGTGGAGCTTCTGAACACTTTATGACATGTTCCCGTGTAACCATCACTGGTCAGAATCACATGCAGGGCAAGGTCCCTGAGGCCGGAGCAGGCACTGGGTTCTCACTCTCGAACTCCATACACAGCTCTGTTCTGTGCCAGTTCCCTTTGTTCAGCATGGTTCTCCCGGCCGGTGCTCCAGCCCTGCAGTCTACTGTAACAAGACAAATGTGCTCATGGGCTCTGCTCCCCTCCCAGCCTCAGGCTCTGCGCAGAGAAGGCACCGTGGAACCCTCCCCTCTAGGGCACTAGAAGCAGCCAGGTTTGCTGTCTTGGCCTCCATTCACTCTGGACTGTAATCCTGAGTAATGCCTACCAGAAAAGACCGTGGTGTCTGCTGTCAACATGAACGTTTCAGTGTCCATGGCTCTTGTTCACCAGGCCTCAGGAGCTCTGACATGGTGTGGCAGTAGCTTGGCCTCTCACAACCACCAGAGAAACAAAACAGCAGTGCCGCCTCATCCCAGAGCCTACTGGCTTCCCCTTAACTCTGCGATGTGCAGAACCTGAAGCCTAGTATAAGACAAAGATGGGACAAGAGGCGAACCCTACGATGTGCTGCCCACTTAGACAGTGTCTCCTACAGTGTGTATCATGGTTCTATTGGACGCTTAAGGGCTACTTCATATTCTAAATCAGTGTAGCTTCTGAACATTAAATGTTTCTCACATATAATCTACCTGTTTTATAGTTTCTTCAACAAAATCAGTACAAGCAGACAGAAAAAGTTTGCCGTCTGTAAAAATGAGACACCAGGAAACCCAAAAGTCAGATGTGCCACTGTGGACAGCAAAGGTATGTGAGCTCCATAGTCTTGCATTGTTCTGAAAGTCTTAACAAGAATCCCAGCACTCGGGAGGCAAAGGCAGGCAGATCTCCGTGAGTTCAAGACCGGCCTGAGTTCCAGGATAGCCAGGATTGTTCCTCAAGAAACCCTGGTGGAGGGGAGTAGCTAAAATATACAAAAAAACACTGATATTTATTTAGAAAATTTAGATATTTATTATATAAAAATATAATTTAAGAGGCTGGAGAGATTGGAGAGATGGCTCAGAGGTTAAGGGCACTGGCTGTTCTTCCAGAGGTTCTGAGTTCAATTCCCAGCAACCACATGCCTCGCATGGTTCACAACCATCTATAATGAAATCTGGTGCCCTCTTCTGGCCTGCAGGCAAACATGCAGGAAGAACACTATACATAATAAATAAATCATTTTAAAATTTTTATTTAAAAAATGTAATTTAAAATTATAAACATGCACTTTTTACTGCTTTTCTAAATTATAGGGTAAAAAGACAACAGGAAACATTGGTCATAAAGAAAAATCAACTGAAATAAACCATGACATTTCTTGCTATATGTGTAAACTACCAAAACAAGAGGAGTCTAAGCGAAACTATGAAGGTAACTGAACAGCTTTAAAAAGTCTCCTGCCCACTGGGCACTACTGGCGCACACTTTAATCCCAGCACTCGGGAGACAGAAGCAGGAGGATCTCTGTGAGTTCGAGGGCAGCCTGGTCTACAGAGTGAGCTCCAGACTGGCTCCATAGCTACTAGGAAACCCTGTCTCAAAAAACCAAAAACAAAGTCTCCTGCCATGCATAATGGGCTTCACTACAAGTTCAGAGCCACCCAGTGGGCAAGGTCTTGAATTAGTCAGTAGTCCACAGCCTCTGCCAGGCTCCTGTGGGCAGATCCATGGCAGGAGAGGTCCAGACCTCAGATCACCAAGGTCAACGCAAGATGCCTCTGTGGGTGTGAGGAGCCTCAGCCAGCCAATTTCTTGAGTTCTTTGTATATTTTGGAGATCAGCCCTCTGTCAGATGTGGGGTTAATGAAGATCTTTTCCCATTCTGTTGGCTGTCATTTTGTCTTGTTGACTGTGTTCTTCGCTTTACAGAAGCGTTTCAGTTTCAGGAGGTCCCAGTTATTGTTTCTCTCAGTGTCTGTGCTGCTGGGGTTATATTTAGGAAGTGGCCTCTTGTGCCAATGCGTTCAAATATACTTCCCACTTTCTCTCCTATAAGGTTGGGTGTGGCTGGCTTTATGTTGAGGTCTTTGATCCATTTGGACTTGAGTTTTGTGCATGGTGATAGATGTGGGTCTATTTTCATTCTTCTACATATTGATATCCAGTTATGCCAGCACCAATTATTAACTATGCTTTCTTTTTTCCATTTGATATTTTTTGCTTCTTTATCGAAGATCAGGTGTTCAAAGATGTGTGGATTGATAGTTGGGTCTTCTACTCAGTTCCATTGGTCCTCCTGTCTGTTCTTATTCCAGTACCAGGCTGTTTTCAGTACTGTAGCTCTGTAGTAGAGTTTGAAGTCAGGAATTGTGATGCTTCCAGAAGTTTTTTTTTATTATTATTATACAGGATTGTTTTGGCTATCCTGGGATTTTTGCTTTTCCATATGAAGTTGAGTACCTTTTTTTTTTTGAAGAATTTTGCTGGGATTTTGATGGGCATTGCGTTGAATCTAGCTAGTTCTTACATTTTAAATAACCCATTTCTATTATTTTATATTTTACCATGAGGCTCATGGTTTACCAGTAAGGTTCTGGCAGCTACATGGCATCTCTCTGACTCCATCTTCTTTCTCCCAGCATTCAGTTTAGTTTTCCCACCTAGCTCTATTCTGCCCTGCCATAGGCCAAAGCAGCTTCTTTATAAACCAACAGTATAAACACATTCACAGCATCCAGGTAGATCCCACATCAGCAAACTTTTCCCTCATAATGTTGAAGACAGTGGTTTTGTATTTCATCACTGCTGACAGCTGAGCCAGGGGAACCTGTCAAGGCTAAGTGGGAGGTGAGCAAGCCCAGAGTCCACACATTTCCTCAGGCCTGAGGGCAGAGCTGGGGGAGGACCTGAAGGGCCATACTGATGTTTAGGTAACCACTTTGGCAGCTGCATTTCCCAGGCTCGGTAGTCACTGAAATGGTTCCTGTTTGATGAGTACCATCAAGAGAAGATTTTCTTAGTATTTGTGCATAAATATTTTTCTTCTTTCCCTAATTCCCATTTATTTAGAACAGTCTAGGAAAGCTTATTAACAATGACCCCCTCTGTGTGTTAGTGCCCTGTGTATATTCACCTCCTGTACCATTTCAGTGACATGTCTGAAGTCTTGGGAGGTGTGCTAACACGCCATCCCGAAATGGAAACCCACTGATCTCTCTCTCTATTCTCTCTCTCTCTCTCTCCCTCTCTCTCTCTCTCTCTCTCTCTCTCTCTCTCTCTCTCTCTCTCTCTCTCTTTCTCTCTCTCTCTCTGGTTTTATGGAGCTGGGGCATCAAACCTGGCAGGCACCTTAGGCATGCTAAGTAAGTGTTCTATTACCGAGTTACACTCTCAGCCCCAAATACATTGTTTGAGAACCGGGCAGGCCACCATGTCTTCTTCCTCCACTACTCTCGGCCTCATTGCTTCAAGGCCGGGCTCTGACTGAACGAAGTTAGCTATGCATTAGCCTAGACTGGCCCACCACCAAGGCTCAGGCCCGACTCTTGCCTCGGCCCCACAGGCAAGCTTGTTCCCTTAGCCACTGCACCATGGGGAGGGGGGTGCTTCTAAAATCTATTTCTTGTTTGACGTCACTTAATCTTAATCTTTCTAATTCAGATTTATCAAAGGAGGTTGAACACCCAAAACCACAAGCCTCTCTGGAAACTCTTAGGAAGCAAGAAGAGAAAAGGGAAGATCAAGAAAAGAAAGTCATCCCACCAGAAGTAGAGCCAATTGCAAGGGAAAGTGTGACCCCTGCAGACCCAGGGGGCGAGGTTCCAGCCAGGGAAGTGGCTGCGATGGCTGAGGTGGCCCAGGTGGGAGCGGCTGATGATGTGGAGCCTGGGCCAGCCCCGAACAAGATCCCTCGGCCAAGGAAGCACTACTCCTTCACCGAGGCCACTGAGAACCTGCACCACGGGCTGCCCACATCCTGTGGGCAGGCCTCGGGCAGCCCACGCTGCCGCCACAGCATGGGCAAGCACCGCAGCGACCAGGACTTGCGGCTGGAGCCTGCCAGCTACGAGCCCTCCTTCGGCAAGGCCACCAGGGTCAAAGCCAATAAGACAGCCTTCCGGGACAAGAAGAGCAGCCTCATGGAGGAGCTCTTCGGTGCAGGCTTCGCGGGCAGGAGTGGCCCCACCAATGGCGAGGTGACTGGCAAGGCCCAGCAGCTCGGACCCAGCCAGGCCTCTGCCAGCAATGCCTTCGGGGACTCCAGAGCCACCGTGGTGCGGTCCATCCAGGCCTCACCCGCCAAAGGAAACAGGAAAACAGTTATTTAAATGCAACAGAGGCCTAATACATTCTGGTTTATATACTAGTTACATGCCTTTAATCTTACTTACCATGTGAGGGTTTACATAGTATCTGTTTTAGTACTTGGGTGGACTGCGGGTAATTTATTGCTATCTAATAAAATAATCCACTATACCTTGATCAATGGTAACATTTTAGATACAAACTTACACCTTTACTATGAAGGCAAAAAATGTCCACTCTTCAGGCAGACCGGTTTATTACAGAGCTTGGAGATGTGGGACTCACAGCAACTCTTGGTCAGCCTAAGGCATACAAACTCTATCAGCAGGACTACTGTCAAAACGTCATGGAAGAGGCACTGGCCAGCAAGAGAGCCACCAGACTCAAGACAGTACAGAGATTCACGCTCTGCCTCACGGTCATTGCCGGTGGTCTCCTGCTCAGCGGAGCAGTCTGAGTGCCCTGCCTTTGTGAGCCAATCTGTGCCTGTATAGGAGGCTGTGTTTTTTGTTGTTGTTGAGATATATTACTCTTTTGTTACATAATGGTCTCTTCTCTTAACCTTGTCCTAAAACAACTGTATGCTCGAGCTAGCTGCTCAGGTCTAAGAGCTTTTGTTGGAGCTATAAAGGGTCTGGATTCCCAGCCTACACTGTGTAACTCGCCTTCATTTAGCTATAGGAGCAACAATTCCGTATCTGGAATTGGCCACACTGTCTCCAGATGTTTATACACTAGTGTATATTAGCACCAATGGCTCAGTGCCTGCTGAGGGGTGATGCTGCTGCCGCCTGTGGCTGCTCTCGCCCACATCTCAACACTCAGGAGGCAGAGGGTGTTCTGAGTCTGGGCCAGCCTGGTCTTCATGGTTCCAGGCCAGCCAGGGTTGCACAGAAAGACCCTGCCTCAAAAAAATTAAAATTAAAAAAAAATTAATTTTGGTTTTTCAGGTTTTTTCCTTTCATCGTTTTTTAAGTGCATACACAGCAACATTCATAAACATGGACCATCTTGGAGAACCCTAGGACAGGGCAGAGGGACAGAGACACTTTCTGCTGCACCTTTCCCTGGTTAATTCAATGTTTATTACCCATTTTTAAACAAATACAATTCTGGGGAGAGAGACACAGTGATATCCCCCACTCAGCCTTACACACATTATACATGGGGACATGAGCAATCTTATACACATTATACATGGGGACATGAGCAATCTTACACACATTATACATGGGGACACGAGCAGTCTTACATTATGCGTGTGGAGCACTAACATCTGGGAACAAACTAACCCTTTGTCACTGTTTTCCTGCAGTCAGCTGACATCACACATCCCTTGAGAGGCCCAGGTCTGGTTGGCGGTAAGCACCATTCCAGATCACAGCTCACTACAAAAGGACCAGGTGCAAGCACACCCTCCCCCACCCCAAGTGCCGAGCTCCTGAAGCGAGCCCAGACTGTGCAGCTTCCAGTGCCGTTCCAACCTCCTCAGATCCTCGACTGACCAAGTGTTTGCTGAGGGGTGGGGATGCTGGAGCGGATGGGCAGGCCAATGTTGGCAATACCTACTGCTGCACACCACTTGTGCCCTTTCTACACCCTGCCTAGTCACCCTGGTGCAGTGTAAGTCTACAGCGTCTGCTGCTCGGGTGGTGCTCCATCTGACACTCGCCCTATTCACAGTACAGTCAGCCAAAAGAACACGCTGTTTATGAGATCACTAGGAAACATAAGAATATAAATATGATCCTTCAAAACCCAGTGCTATGCCTTTAATCCCAGCAGCTAGGAGACAGAGACAAGTGAATCCCTGTAAGTTCCAGGTGAGCCTGGTCTACGTAGTGAGTGCCAGGACAGCCAGAGCTGTGCAGAGATTGTGATGGTGCTAGCTTGTAGCTTTTCTGTGCTATGGCTCCCCAGAGTCTAGGCTATCAGCACTGGCCAATACTGTAACTAGGAAAAGTACTTCAAAAACAGACTTGGAGCCAGGTGAAGCAGCAAACACCTTTAATCCCAGTATTTGGGAGACAGAGGCTGGTGGACCTCTGTGGATTCAAGGCCAGCCTGGCCTATGGAGAGAGTTCCAGAACAGCCAGGACTACATTGAGAACAGCATTGAGAGACTATGTCTCAAAAAAACGAAAGATAAACACTGAGACTTGGCAGAACTGTCTTGTAACTTCATGAGCCAAACTGATCAGACCCCAGCTTGCTTCACTGCTCCACTTTAAAGACACACTTCATTTGAAATGCTTTAAATGAACACATAACATGGTCTCGGGAACACACACAGGAACCACTATGAAAAGTTAGCAGGCTCAGATACATGGTGATGCTTTTCACACGGTTTTACGCTGAACCTGGTCCAACAGATGACATTTCAAAGAGGAGGACAAGCACAAGCAGCATCCACTAGTGTCATTTCAGGTGAACTTCAAAAAATAAAAAGCAGAATTCTTTAAAAAAAAAATGTGTGTGGGTTTTTCTGGGTTTTTTTTCTAAAATTAAAAACGGCACCACTGGACGGTGTGTACCTGGCCAGCATGAGCTCCCGCTCTGACTTTCTTTAGCGCCGGTGACACACTCAAAGTGTGTTCATCCTTAAAAGTCAAATTACAGGAAACAAAAGGATGAATTTAGAGGAATGTGGTCATGCAACCTCATTCTGTCTGATGCTTATAGCCTCCTCTACTGAATACAAAAATATACAAAGCTTCTGCCCCAAACCACATAGAGCAAACGTGAATGACGTTTCACAAAAGGCAGAGATTAAAGAAATTCTTGCTTCTGATGACGAGGAAGAGATTTCTGCTGCAGTAGAAAAGGCTCATGTCCCAAAGTTAGCAGGGACATTTAAAGGTAAATCTGATGGAATGGAAAGACTCAGACAGGAAAAGCAAAGAAAGAGAACTGATGGAGGAAGGTCATTGGTTAAATAAAAAGAAACTGCTTGGCCCTCATTGGTTAGAAGATAGGTGGGAGGAGTAAACAGAACAGAACGCTGGGAGGAACAGGAAGTGAGCGCAGACTCCACAGCTCTCCTCTCAGGAGCAGACGCCTCAGAGAGACGCCATGCTCCCAGCTCCCAGGCAGACGCACGCGATGAAGCTCCGACCCACGATGGACATAGGCTAGAATCTTCCCGGTAAGCGCACCTAGGGGTGCTACACAGATGATTAGAAATGGGCTAAATTAATATGTGAGAATTAGCCTAGAAGAGGCTAGATAGAAATGGGCCAAGCAGTGATTAAATGAATACAGTTTGTGTGTTGTTATTTCGGGCATAAGCTAGCCAGGCAGCCGGGGTGTTGGGGAACGCAGCCCCGCCACCCTTATTACTACAGAGAACAAAGAGGAAAGATAGGATCTGCTGGAAAAGAGGAAAATACAGCGTCAATTAGCAAAAAGAGCTGAGCAGGTAAATGAGGAGGATGAGGATGAAAACCAAGACACAGCAAAAGTTTTTACAGAGTACCGCCCTGGAAAACTCAAGCTCAGGTTTCAAGAATAGAAAGGCAAAGGAGAGAAGGTGAGGAGAGAAAAGCCGAGGAGGAGGCACGGAGAACAGAGGAAGAGAGGAAGGCATTTGGGAAGCAAGGAGAAGCACGGTATTAGATGATTCCCCAGAGATACCTAAAAACAGTTTCTCAAGAATCTCTGATGCCTGGAAAACTGGAAATTAATTTTGAAAAATTATTAAAACAAAAAATGGAAGAAGAAAAACGATGACCAGAGAAGGAACGGAAGCATAAACTAGAAATGGAGAAACAGATTTGAGAACTGAGACAAGGAACGGGAGAGGAGGAAGAAGAAAACGAAGCTTTTGGACTGAGTAGAGGATATGAAGAACTAATCAAATTAAAAAGAGGGTCTATTCAAGCTAAAAATCTAAAAAACAAGTTTGAAAAAAACTGCAGTTGTCTGGAAAAGAAATACAGAAAAAGACAGAAGAGGGAGCAAAGAGGAGAGCAACTGACCTTGAAATTAAAGAGCGAGAAGCAGAAAACTTCCACGAGGTACATTATTATTGTATTTGTTATAACTTAATCTTTTGTGTGTGTGGTTTTGAAGTTGGCAGTTAAATATTTTCCTTGCCACTTCTAAAATGTGTTAACAGAGCACCAGATGCACAGACAGACTGCGGATTACAACTGTGCACTCTTGGCTCGTGAGAGCCGATTACACGGGAAATTCACAACTGTGGATTACAACTGTGCACTCTTAGCTCGTGAGAGCCGATTACACGGGAAATTCACAACTGTGCACTCTTAGCTTGTGAGAGCCGATTACACGGGAAATTCACAACTGTGCACTCTTAGCTCGTGAGAGCCGATTACACAGGAAATTCACAACTGTGCACTCTTAGCTCGTGAGAGCCGATTACACGGGAAATTCACAACTGTGCACTCTTAGCTCGTGAGAGCCGATTACACGGGAAATTCACAACTGTGGATTACAACTGTGCACTCTTAGCTCGTGAGAGCCGATTACACAGGAAATTCACAACTGTGCACTCTTAGCTCGTGAGAGCCGATTACACGGGAAATTCAGCACAATTAAAGCTGTGGTTCCGCTGCTGTATCAGAGCTGGTTAAACAAGCTGAGTACAATGCAGCCTGAAGTCTTATGTGATCTCAAAGTGTATGCACTTTAGCTGTGAGGTCCAGCAATAGTTCCAGTCATTAAGAATTTAAGAAATTTTTTCATAATAATTTATTGATTCACTGAACAATCTGAAAAAGTCTTTAAAATTAACTAAAATAACTACCTCCTGAAAGCTGAACTCTGACTCCCAAACACACTGTGGACACAATGTAATAAAAATAAGAAATATAAAAAACTAATTTTATATCAGAAAAACAGGACTTAGATGTAATATTTGAGCAACTGCCATAAACTTTAATTCTTTTGAGATTTTTGTAAGGTGTAGTTAGAAAATATTTACCTAGATCTTGCTCAAAAAAAACTCAAAATGCAGAACTCTGACAACTAGACAAATTTCCAAAAAGATTTCTATGTATCATTCCAGAGAAGGTCTGGGGTGATCTGGGGTTCAGTCTGAGAGCATTGCATAAGATGCACCTGGGAAGACATTCAGATAGGACACGTCCACGGAGCGGAGCGCACACAGAACAGTTTGCCAGCTGCCAATATCACACAAGGCAGAATGCACATTCACACAGAAACATTCTGATTTGTCATCTCCCATAATGTCTGCTGTGAGAAATGAGGAATTTCACTCTGCGTAGCCAGCGTGTACAGAATCAGAGCGGCCAAGGGTATGGGCGGTGCACGATACTGACACCATCCCAAATCCAGAACTCTAAGTCTCTTCTAAGGCATAGTCTATTCCAAGGGATCCCAAATGTACAGGACTAAAGACAACACCTCAAGTGTGAAGGCCAGAGAGAAGACAGCTGTGGACTTGGTTCTCCCTTGCACGATGTGTGTTGTGTCGGGACCCAGATGCGGTGGCATCGTGTGAGGGCAGAGCACAACCTGCAGGTGCCCTGGGGAGGGACCTCAGCAACAGCACCTGTGCCCACGGACTGATCTCACCCTCCCAGGACCATAGGTCGTGTCTGCAGAAACCACTGAAGTGGACATCATTTCCATGTCTTCCAGAACACTAAAGTGTTTTTGTTTGTGGTGCAAAAAAAAAAAAAAACCAAAAAACTGGCACTATTGCAGTTGTTAGGAAAGTCTTTGCAGCTGGCAACAAAACCAACCATGCAGAGCAAGCCCCAGCATGCAAATGCCACTTGACGTTCACAGCCCAGCGGGTCCAGAACTACGTCAACAATACACTAACTGTCACACCGCTCTTTTTCTGGCTCAATGACAACTGTAGAAAACCCTGACTTGAACAAGACTCCCGGGTGACAGAACAAAAACATTCCAAAACACAAAAACAAGAGCGTGTGGGCTCTGTGTGGTCGTCGATATCCTCCTGGTAAAGTTCTGTGGCTGCACATCCTCCGCTCAGCTGAAAGGGTGGAGTACAATAGCCACAACTTTGTTACAGACTAAAATCCAACAGGTGATTCCAATTCCACCTAAAAAGAAAGAAACTCGTGTCAGAGGATACAGTGGCAACACCTACAGGAGGAAGATACCAATTCCAAGTGTTGAGGGGTAAGAGAGGGGGCTCATCAGACTACAGGTCACAGACAGACACACTGTGTACCAAGCTGAACAGGCACTGCCTTATGTCCCTTTCCTGCCAGAGATGTCCCTGGTATATCAATAGGCTATAACAACACCCTGACCACTATTTTACACTTCTCAAAAAAGTATGAGAAAGCTGGGGGAGGGGCTGGTGGCGCACACCTTTAATCCCAGCAGTCGGGAGGCAGAGACAGGTGAATCTCTCAGTTAGAGCCATCTAGTCTACAGAGCAAGTTCCAAGACAGCCAGGGCTACACAGAGAAACCCTGTCTTTAAAAAAATCAACAACAGCAAAAAAGCACTATACACAGAGTTATGTGTTCTCAGGCCTAAAGTAAAGACATCCTTATCCTCCATCCCCAGGTTACAAGGCCAACAGCTCGGTAGTGCCAGCAAGGGTGGCCTGCTGCTCCCTCGACCTGAGCCCAGCAGTGCTGGGGAGGGGAGCACAGACAAAATGAAGGTCCTTGAAACCGCTTCCTTTCAATGATGTATTTTTCTACAGTATGACCACACATCAGAAGCTGTGACTGGCAAGAATCTACACTTTGCTTTTTACAGGCTCTTACACTGTAATCCATGATGGCCTTGAACTTGCAGCAATCCACCTGCTTCAGCCTCCCAAAGGCTGGGACTGCAGGCATAAGCCACCACATCCAGCAGTATCACCTCAATTACCAAAAATCAGGACCCGAGAAAGTGTACTAACAGAAAAATTCAAATAACAAGAAAATTCTTTGGCAAAGAAATTTCCTGACAGAGTGCTGTGCCCTGCAATGTCTGCCCCCTAATTCATATGCGTCAGTCCTGACCCTGGGGACAGTATTAGGCAGGGTTGTGGGGTCGCCTTAGGAAGAAGCTTACACAGCACAGCCTACCATCTCCTCCTCCTATCCAAGGACCCTTGACAGGGGGCCATTTGTGAAACACAAAATGGGTCCTAATGCTACCAATCTATGGCACCTTCACCTTGGACTCTAGCCATCAGGAAGCAGATCTGTTTAAATTACCTGCTGTGGAAAAATCTTTACACACTGGAAATATATATTGCTATTGTTGTTAACAAAAAGCCGATTGGCTGGCAGCCAGACAGAAAGTAAAGACAAGACAACCAAACTAAGGATACTGGGATGAGGAAGGCAGAGTCAGAGGGTCACCAGCCAAACACAGAACAAGTCGGACACACAAAGTGGGCTAGAAGTAAAAGCCACAAGCCTCAGGGCGGCACACAGATTAACAGAAAAGGGCTGGTTGGTAATAAGCCTGAGCTATCGACTGAGCATCTATAAGGAATATTAAGACTCGGTGTGTTTATTCTGGGGCCAGCAGTCAGGACAGGGAAACTCAGCCTACAAGTACCCACTGTATATTTTACGATAGCAGGCTGAACATATGAGACACACAAGAAAGTGAAAAGGATACAGAATGAGTTAAGCCAGGTGGCCTTGACCACCTTAAAACAGACGGCAAAGACACACTGGAAGACACAGACCACAGCTCGGCTTATCTGTAACTGACAGGAATTTTTTTGCCCCCATTTTTCTAAGTAGCCCTACCTGGTCTGAAACTCCCTGTGTAGACCAAGCGGACCTTGAACTCACAGAGCTCCTCATGCCTTTTAACTGAGTGCCAAACAGACTAAAAGTTTACACAAGGCAACTAACATGTTGGGGGGGGGGGGCTTGGTTTGGTTTTTCAAGACAGGGGTTTTTTGTGTGTAACAGCCCTGGCTGTCCTGGAACTCACTCTGTAGACCAGGCTGGCCTTGAACTCAGAGATCTGCCTACCTCTGCCTCCCCAAATACTGGGATTAAAGGTGTCTGCCACCACCTGGCTTTTTTTTTTTTTAACTGGCATTATTTTTAAAAAATTGTTCCCATGTTGCCAGAGCATGGAGGAGCACACCTTTAATCCCAGAAGCACTGGGGAGGCAGAAGCAAACAAGTCTCTGTGAGCTCGAGGCCAGCCTGGTCTGCAGCAGAGCTCCAGGCCAACGGAGCCACCCCTCCAACCCGAAAACTTATTCCTGTGTGTCTGCTCATTCTTCAATGACACAAACGACCTTTAACATCCAGAAGCGAGAGCCAACAGCAGCAAGCTGCTCAGTGCCGCAGCCAAGGGGGGAGGAGGTGACCCCTGAGAGCCTGGGCTGTAACTCCACTCCTGAGCATTCAGAGGGACCTGCAGGCAGCTTCTCTAGACCCCATGCGGCTGAGGCAGGAAGGGCAGCTTGCAAAGGGGACAATGAGGACAAAGGCAGGTGGCCTGATCTCCCACCGCACACCTCTACTGCCTACCTGCCACTCGAGTAGGAAAGGCCACCAGGCGGTCTAGCGGGGTGATCCACTTGCTGGGCACCACGGCCACAGGGACGGAGTAATACTTCCAGATGAGCGAGATCATCAACGCTGCCTGAAGGAAGATATGGGTAGAGGCTTCACACCCGTCAGTCCTCGCAGTACACACACACTTGTGTACACACACACACACACACACACACACACACACACACACACACACACTGGACTTGAGACAAATATCATATACTGGTGACAGGTGGATGGGCCTTCTCGTAGGAACTGGCATTTTATCCTTTAACACAGAAGTCATACAGTCACTATTTAAATTAGCTGAGTCCACCCACAATGTCTATCCTGAGTAGCTGAACTACATGCCAAATGTAAAAGCACTCGTGACTCTAAGACCCTAATAAGCACAGTCCTCCCTATACAGCAGAGGTGCTCCCTTTGGCGCCCCCATCAGTTTCAAGCTGGTGAAAACTAATATTTCATTTCCTGCCCTTTCCCAGAAGCAGCTTCTGTTGCCCCAAACTCTCTGCTCAAACGAGCAGACTGAAGAGGGTGCCTGCCAGAGGCCTGGCCCTCCACGGAGCACAAACTTATCAAATAAGAGTGTCTCGAGGCACGTCTCTTCAGCCTTTCTCCAAGCTTCGTCTCTAGGGGAGCTGGGATGGGTGTTGTAGCTCAGGAAAGACCCACACACCCAGGTGGCCCGCACTAAGTCCCAGGTTGCCCGCATGCTGGCCAGCTGTGCAGTCGCAGCAACGCATCAGCAGCACCACCAATCCCCCAGAAGGTAAGAACGCCAGGGGCCAAGGAAGGAGAAAAACGGTTTGTGGGATAGCGATGGCTCAGCATTTAAGAGCACTGCCCGCTCTTCCAGAGGACCCAGGTTCAATTCCCAGTACCCACAACTGTCTCTAAGTCTAGTCCCAGGGGATCTGATGCCCTCTTCTGACCTCCAAGGACACCAGGCACACACACAGTTGCAGGAAAAACACTCATACTCATAAAAAATGAATAAAAAAGAAAAGAACCAGGGAGCAAGGGGCTTCTAGGATAGGGCAAGGTAAACCAGCTCTAAGGACCTGGTTTCCAACAGAGATGCTGTTATTTCATCCTCAGACATTCACAAATGGCTCAGTGGGTAAAGAGCTCGCCATGCAGTTTCGATCCCCAGCACCCACACAGATGCAGGAGAGAAAAGCAGCCTGTCTACATTTCAGCGCTCAGGAGATGAAGACAGTGGGAGAATCTGCCTCACTACGTACGATGGAGAGCAGTGCAGTCAAGGAAGACACCCAGCATCCCAGCATCCACCTCCGGCCTCCGTGCGTATCACACACAGGTGCGTGAGCACGAGGAAAAACACCTACACACATGCACACGTACACAGCAGACCGAGGAAACAAACAGCTGTCCAGAGCCGGCCGACACCGCACTTACCTGCAGTATGTAAAAGGCGACGCTTATAAACCACTTGATCTTGGCCAACTGAGCTGTCCGTGCTTTCACTGAAAGGAAAAGAGGTGAAACATGAACCAATCCTGCAAAGTTGAGAAAATACCCAAATACACAGAAATGTCATTTTCCCTTACAAAACAGCTTCTAATTATAAATAAAACAATATACTTAGAAATCTCACACAGCCATGATGAAACTCCTCAGCCTGTACACTAACTCAGGAAATTTGAAAGGTGGTACTGTTATGCTGTCTCAGAGCGCATCCTGAAATCCCTGCACTCTTCCTGACGCTCTTGCCACCGGCCAACAGGACGAAACATCATCTCCATTCTCTAACCTGCACCATCCCTGGATCTCCAGCAGGAGTTCAGCTCTCCCAGGCCTGCTCAGGCCCCTGTGTGCTCCAGAGTGCAACCTACTCCACCTTACACGGTCCAGCAGGGCCTCTCAGGGCACACTGCTCTCTAGAGACACGTGTGTATGCACATGCGTGTGTATGTGTGAGAGAGACGAGAAAGAGTGTGCCTGTGTGTGAGAGAGACGAGAAAGACAAAGAGTGTGTGCGTGTGTGTATGTGTCTCACCGAGGAGCCCTGGCTTGCTTGAAACTCACCATGTAGACCAGGCTGGCCTTGAATTCAAAGAGACCTGCGTGACTCTGCCTCAGAGCACTGGGACTCAAGTGTGCACCACCCTTGGCACAAGAGCTGCTCCCTGACATCTGTATGCTGTAGGCATGCTCCTGAGAGTGAGACAAAGTTCCCTGGGGACCCACTGTGTGCTGTGGGACAATGGGCTTGTACCCTGTAAAGCTTTGTCACTTGTACTGATTTAATAAAATGCTGATTGGCCAGTAGCCAGGCAGGAAGTATAGGCAGGGTGAACAGAACAGAAGAATTCTGGGAGGGCTCAGTCTGCAGTCATCGCCCAGACTCAAAGGAAGCAAGATGAGAATGCCTCACTGATAAAGGTACCAAGCCACATGGCTAATGCAGACAAGAATTATGGGTTAATGGAGGATGTAAGGTTTAGTTAATAAGAAGCCTGAGCTGGCAGTCCCTATGGTGGTGGAAGTGGTGGATATGGTAGCAGAAGGTTTTAAAGAAACAGCAGAAAGGGGCTATGGTTCTTAGCAGGAGAGAGCAAGGAGCTGTCAGGAAAGCTGCAGGTTACTTTGAGACAGTGGTCCTAAATGCATTAGAGGAACTGTAAAAATCTACCACAGAAGGAGCGATGATCCGTAGTCAAAAAGTTATCGCAGCTTAAACAGGAGGCCCTTCTTGTTCACGACTGTCAGAGCCAGCGTTTGCAACAAGTGCAGCCACCGATTAGTGCAGTGCAGTGTCATCAGATGTGCATTCCTGATTAGTGCAATGCAGTGTCATCAGATGTGCATTCCTGATTAGTGCAATGCAGTGTCATTACATGTGCATTCCTGATTAGTGCAGTGCAGTGTCATCAGATGTGCATTCCTGATTAGTGCAGTGCAGTGTCATCAGATGTGCATTCCTGATTAGTGCAATGCAGTGTCATCAGATGTGCATTCCTGATTAGTGCAATGCAGTGTCATTACATGTGCATTCCTGATTAGTGCAGTGTCATCAGATGTGCATTCCAGATTAGTGCAATGCAGTGTCATTACATGTGCATTCCTGATTAGTGCAGTGCACTGTCATCAGATGTGCATTCCTGATTAGTGCAATGCAGTGTCATTACATGTGCATTCCTGATTAGTGCAGTGCAATGTCATCAGATGTGCATTCCTGATTAGTGCAATGCAGTGTCATCAGATGTGCATTCCTGATTAGTGCAATGCAGTGTCATTACATGTGCATTCCTGATTAGTGCAGTGCAGTGTCATCAGATGTGCATTCCTGATTAGTGCAATGCAGTGTCATCAGATGTGCATTCCTGATTAGTGCAATGCAATGTCATCAGATGTGCATTCCTGATTAGTGCAATGCAGTGTCATCAGATGTGCATTCCTGATTAGTGCAATGCAGTGTCATCAGATGTGCATTCCTGATTAGTGCAATGCAGTGTCATTACATGTGCATTCCTGATTAGTGCAGTGTCATCAGATGTGCATTCCGGATTAGTGCAGTGCAGTGTCATCAGATGTGCATTCCTGATTAGTGCAATGCAGTGTCATCAGATGTGCATTCCTGATTAGTGCAATGCAGTGTCATTACATGTGCATTCCTGATTAGTGCAGTGTCATCAGATGTGCATTCCTGATTAGTGCAGTGCAGTGTCATCAGATGTGCATTCCTGATTAGTGCAATGCAGTGTCATCAGATGTGCATTCCTGATTAGTGCAATGCAGTGTCATCAGATGTGCATTCCTGATTAGTGCAGTGCAATGTCATCAGATGTGCATTCCTGATTAGTGCAATGCAGTGTCATCAGATGTGCATTCCTGATTAGTGCAATGCAGTGTCATCAGATGTGCATTCCTGATTAGTGCAGTGCAGTGTCATCAGATGTGCATTCCTGATTAGTGCAATGCAGTGTCATCAGATGTGCATTCCTGATTAGTGCAATGCAGTGTCATCAGATGTGCATTCCTGATTAGTGCAATGCAGTGTCATCAGATGTGCATTCCTGATTAGTGCAATGCAGTGTCATTACATGTGCATTCCTGATTAGTGCAGTGCACTGTCATCAGATGTGCATTCCTGATTAGTGCAGTGCAGTGTCATCAGATGTGCATTCCTGATTAGTGCAATGCAGTGTCATCAGATGTGCATTCCTGATTAGTGCAATGCAGTGTCATTACATGTGCATTCCTGATTAGTGCAGTGCAATGTCATCAGATGTGCATTCCTGATTAGTGCAATGCAGTGTCATCAGATGTGCATTCCTGATTAGTGCAATGCAGTGTCATTACATGTGCATTCCTGATTAGTGCAGTGCAGTGTCATCAGATGTGCATTCCTGATTAGTGCAATGCGGTGTCATTACATGTGCATTCCTGATTAGTGCAATGCAATGTCATCAGATGTGCATTCCTGATTAGTGCAATGCAGTGTCATCAGATGTGCATTCCTGATTAGTGCAATGCAGTGTCATCAGATGTGCATTCCTGATTAGTGCAATGCAGTGTCATTACATGTGCATTCCTGATTAGTGCAGTGCAATGTCATCAGATGTGCATTCCTGATTAGTGCAGTGCAGTGTCATCAGATGTGCATTCCTGATTAGTGCAATGCAGTGTCATCAGATGTGCATTCCTGATTAGTGCAATGCAGTGTCATTACATGTGCATTCCTGATTAGTGCAGTGCAATGTCATCAGATGTGCATTCCTGATTAGTGCAGTGCAGTGTCATCAGATGTGCATTCCTGATTAGTGCAATGCAGTGTCATTACATGTGCATTCCTGATTAGTGCAGTGCAATGTCATCAGATGTGCATTCCTGATTAGTGCAGTGTCATCAGATGTGCATTCCTGATTAGTGCAGTGTCATCAGATGTGCATTCCTGATTAGTGCAGTGCAATGTCATCAGATGTGCATTCCTGATTAGTGCAGTGTCATCAGATGTGCATTCCTGATTAGTGCAGTGTCATCAGATGTGCATTCCTGATTAGTGCAGTGCAGTGTCATCAGATGTGCATTCCTGATTAGTGCAGTGCAGTGTCATCAGATGTGCATTCCTGATTAGTGCAATGCAGTGTCATTACATGTGCATTCCTGATTAGTGCAGTGTCATCAGATGTGCATTCCTGATTAGTGCAGTGCAATGTCATCAGATGTGCATTCCTGATTAGTGCAGTGTCATCAGATGTGCATTCCTGATTAGTGCAATGCAGTGTCATCAGATGTGCATTCCTGATTAGTGCAGTGCAATGTCATCAGATGTGCATTCCTGATTAGTGCAGTGTCATCAGATGTGCATTCCTGATTAGTGCAGTGCAGTGTCATCAGATGTGCATTCCTGATTAGTGCAGTGCAGTGTCATCAGATGTGCATTCCTGATTAGTGCAATGCAGTGTCATTACATGTGCATTCCTGATTAGTGCAGTGTCATCAGATGTGCATTCCTGATTAGTGCAGTGCAATGTCATCAGATGTGCATTCCTGATTAGTGCAGTGTCATCAGATGTGCATTCCTGATTAGTGCAGTGTCATCAGATGTGCATTCCTGATTAGTGCAGTGCAATGTCATCAGATGTGCATTCCTGATTAGTGCAGTGTCATCAGATGTGCATTCCTGATTAGTGCAATGCAGTGTCATCAGATGTGCATTCCTGATTAGTGCAGTGCAATGTCATCAGATGTGCATTCCTGATTAGTGCAGTGTCATCAGATGTGCATTCCTGATTAGTGCAGTGCAGTGTCATCAGATGTGCATTCCTGATTAGTGCAGTGCAGTGTCATCAGATGTGCATTCCTGATTAGTGCAATGCAGTGTCATTACATGTGCATTCCTGATTAGTGCAGTGTCATCAGATGTGCATTCCTGATTAGTGCAGTGCAATGTCATCAGATGTGCATTCCTGATTAGTGCAGTGTCATCAGATGTGCATTCCTGATTAGTGCAGTGTCATCAGATGTGCATTCCTGATTAGTGCAGTGCAGTGTCATCAGATGTGCATTCCTGATTAGTGCAGTGCAGTGTCATCAGATGTGCATTCCTGATTAGTGCAATGCAGTGTCATTACATGTGCATTCCTGATTAGTGCAGTGTCATCAGATGTGCATTCCTGATTAGTGCAGTGCAATGTCATCAGATGTGCATTCCTGATTAGTGCAGTGCAGTGTCATCAGATGTGCATTCCTGATTAGTGCAATGCAGTGTCATCAGATGTGCATTCCTGATTAGTGCAGTGCAATGTCATCAGATGTGCATTCCTGATTAGTGCAATGCAGTGTCATCAGATGTGCATTCCTGATTAGTGCAGTGCACTGTCATCAGATGTGCATTCCTGATTAGTGCAATGCAGTGTCATCAGATGTGCATTCCTGATTAGTGCAATGCAGTGTCATCAGATGTGCATTCCTGATTAGTGCAATGCAGTGTCATCAGATGTGCATTCCTGATTAGTGCAATGCAGTGTCATCAGATGTGCATTCCTGATTAGTGCAATGCAGTGTCATCAGATGTGCATTCCTGATTAGTGCAGTGCACTGTCATCAGATGTGCATTCCTGATTAGTGCAATGCAGTGTCATCAGATGTGCATTCCTGATTAGTGCAGTGTCATCAGATGTGCATTCCTGATTAGTGCAATGCAGTGTCATTACATGTGCATTCCTGATTAGTGCAATGCAGTGTCATCAGATGTGCATTCCTGATTAGTGCAGTGCAGTGTCATCAGATGTGCATTCCTGATTAGTGCAATGCGGTGTCATTACATGTGCATTCCTGATTAGTGCAATGCAGTGTCATCAGATGTGCATTCCTGATTAGTGCAATGCGGTGTCATTACATGTGCATTCCTGATTAGTGCAGTGCAATGTCATCAGATGTGCATTCCTGATTAGTGCAATGCAGTGTCATTACATGTGCGTTCCTGAGGTCTTTGATCTGTTGTAGCTCTGTCTTTCTCTTTTTCTTTTCATTACATCAGGTGTATTGCCCTGTATATTGTGGTAGTAGTATCAGGAATAAAAAATTAAGGAATTTAAAAAGAAAGAAAGAAAGAAAGAAAGAAAGAAAGAAAGAAAGGAAGGAAAGAAAGAAAGAAAGGAAAGAAAGAAAGAAAGAAAGAAAGAAAGAAAGAAAGAAAGAAAGAAAGAAAGAAAGCCAGCCTGAGCTAACAGGCCAACCAGTTTATGATTAATGTAGGCCTCTGTGTGTTTCTTTGGGACTGAATGGCTGCGGGACCAGGCAGGACAGAAACCTCCGTCAACAACTGTGTGATCTTTATCTGGACTTTCCTCAGCAAAGTATCAAACCTGGAAATGAAAATCTACAGAGGATGAAGAAAAATCTACGATGATTTCTAGATCTAGAAAGCAAATGTTTATCAGTGAATAGGAAGAAGTGACTGCGGAGATCCTGCATACAGCTAACAGGTCACATCACCGTAGGCCCTCTAGGACACATACACCTCAAATCCATCCACCAAGGCCCTCCCTGATCGGCCCTCACGACACCTGCCAGGTTACAAGTGACTGCAAGATGGGTACCGTGAGTTTTGAGCTTGTCCGTCATTTTGTTGATCTTTCTTTCCAGCCTGGCATATCTGGCAAATTCGTCCATCATGTTGACAGTGGACAGCTCCTGCTTCATGTCCTGGATCTCCGCCCTCATCTGCGACTCCTGTTCTGCATCCTTCTGCAGCACCCTAGACACCTGGCAGGGAGGAGGCCAGCATCAGCGTCCTTCCACATAGAGAAGAGTGGGTTCCCTCAGCTCTGAAGAGGGGACCTGTGTGTGCTCACCGAGACCCAGCCAATCCAGGACTGGCCTTCGAAACAGGCCCAACAACTACACGGTTTAGGGGCTGCAGGAAGACACTGGGGAGTCATGTGAAACAGAAATAGCCCCTGCAGCCAAAGCAGAGCAGGACAGCAGCAGCCACCAGGTGGCGCCCACCAACTATCAGAGCTTGTCAGGGCCGGTGCAGAGCAGAAAGGGACAGGTCAGGCCAGCCCCATCATCAAATGGAATCGCTGTGTATACCAGTGGATGTCAGATGCAGTAACAGCACACTGTCAGGAGCCCTCCAAAGACAGCAGCGGCTCTGCAGAGCCCCTGCCAGAGTCAGAAGCCCCGCCCCCAGACTGGAGACATCAGTGATCACCACAAACACAGTCACAGTGGAAAGAACCTCATCTAATGAGAAACTGAAGCAGGCCTTTGACACATTTGTCACTGGCCCTACAGCCAAGAACTCTGCTCACTCACCAAAGGGCTGTAAGCTTACCTTCAAGGGTTCAGCGGGGCAGGGCGGGGTGGGGGACAACGGGGGACACAACTTCTTTTTAAACTGTAGGACTAACTCCTGCATGTGACATTTTGTCCAAACGTTTTAAGAATAGCTGTTTTTTAAAGATGAAAAGCGGAAGTATCTGAAGTGTACCTGGCCCACAGCAAGTGTCACCCCTGGCTCAGAGGACCCCTCTGCTTGCCACACAATAGGGCAACTGCAGTTACAGCCAGAAGCAAACCCTTCACTCCAGTGTGCACATACAGTCCAGGTACACACGTGAGGTCCCATGAGCCCCCACAGTTTACAATCAGAAGCAAACCCTTCACTCCAGTGTGCACATACAGTCCAGGTACACAGCAGAGCCCTTAGGCTGGGGCCAGCACTGAGTCATCCTGGCAGTTGTACACTGAGCTTACTACTGGGTCATGTCCGAGGCCGGTACATGGAAAAGGTATGCAAAACAGCCTCTTTTTGCTACCCACGATCCACCACTCAAATGGAGCGTTAGTCCGGCCTGGTCCACCCTGGAGAGGAAAACAGGGATGGACCAAAGTCTCTAAAAGTCATCGAGGCAGAATGCAGAGCACTCGGGGGTTGAGAGCACTTTTTTGTTTTTTCAAATAGAGGATCAGGGCTGAGTTTACAGCACCCATATGGTGGCTCACAACCATTTGTGACTCTAGTTCTAGGGTACCCAACCCCCTCTTCTGAATCCATGAGCACCAAGCATGCAGGTGATATACAAACAACGTCATACATGCAGGCCAAACACCCATACGTACATAAAAAATTTTAAAGGTCATACACCATTTTTTGCCATTTCTTTCTATTTATTTTTATTTTATGTGCATTGTTGTTTTGCTATGGGTGTCAGGTTCCCTGGAACTAGAATTACAGACAGTTGTGAGCGGCCATGTGGTTGGTAGGAACTGAACCCAGGCTCAATTCTGGAAGAGCAGTCAATGCTCTTAACCACTGAGTCATCTCTCCAGCTCCCATACACCATTTAATGGTGGTCACAGAGCTACCGTTCAAAATCAGGGGCTCTATAAAGGCTGCTTAAAGAGGAAACAGGAGCAAGCTGGGCCTGGGGGTGCATGCCCATAGCCCCATTGCTAGGGAAGCTGCAGCAGGAGCTGCTGTTAGAGGCCAGCCAGGAGCACGTAGCCACCTCCAGACCAACAGGAACTGCACACTGGGGCCAATCTCAGAAGAAAAACCAGCTTTTAGGTGATCCAGACTCACAAATGCCCTGGAGACAGAACCGAGACTCTGAGGCACTAAGTAAGTTTGTGAAATTTCTATCGAGATGACTCAGGTGGTAGAGACAGCCAGAGAAATGAAGGACAGATGCTAGCCTTCCTTCCCACCCTGCGGGCAATTGACTTGGAGTTACTCAGGGAAGGGCCAAACCCCGAGGGCCAGACAGGTCTGAAAGCCAGTGGCAGGGATTAAACAGCCCGGCTCCTCCCCCTGGAATTCCACAGGCACAAACAGGACCAACCCAGGTCACCAGCATGGGTGTGTCTCCAACACCCGTCTCAACTCACAAACGAGCCACGACCCAAAGACAGAAAGTCCAGAGGTCTGCTGTCCTCAACTAGTACCAGATCATCTACAGCAACTCCTTGGGCTGGGCCAATCTCCTCCTGGGATGCTGGTTCCCCACTCGTGCACCCTCAAGGGCCCTGCCAGCCAAACACTCCAGCCATCACCCCAGGAACACACCTCTCAGTCAAGGCTCTAGAAGTAATCCTGTTAGATTACGATGCTATCCTAATACTTGGAAGCCACAAAATCCTGTCCCAACCAGTTATGGTGGTGCACGCCTTTAAACTCAGCACTTGGTTGGCAGAGGCAGGCAGATCCCTGAGCTCGAGACCAGCCTCATCTACAGTGATCTCCAGGATAGCCAGTGCTACACAGAGAAACCCTGTCTCAATCAATCAATCATCAATCAATCCAAAACTCCCAAACAATGACCTTGCTAAGAGGCTGGTCCGTAGAAACGGAATACCTAAGGAAAATGCTCCAGTCAGGTCCTGGAAGGAGCTGGCCCAGGCTTGGAGCAGAAGTGAAGGGTAACTTAGAAACTGCTTAACACACATCGTGAACACCAGCCGGGCCCCAGAGGCGTGCGTGAGGCGTGCGTGTGGCGTGTGTGTGGCGTGCGTGAGGCGTGCGTGAGGCGTGCGTGAGGCGTGCGTGAGGCGTGCGTGTGGCGTGCTCCTGCCAGGAAAGCAGGGTCTGTCAGGAAATCCACACAGGCACCTGCACACTGCAGCTCTCAGGGCTGCACTCCACTTCTGCCAGGGCAGTCCCTTGGGCACTTGAACATCAGAACTCGCCCCATGTCTGCCGTGTCAGGCCTGGGAAGCATCTCAGAAAGCCTATCCAATCTGTACATGTGAGTTCGGGGGCATCCGAGCAGTGTGCCTCCCATGCATGTGCAAGGAGTGTCCTATGTCCCCTAAGACAACGCTGGAACCCTACTTTATGAATTGGACAGTCTCCAGCACAGGCAGCATCCCCACCCAGCAGTCGCCCTGCAGCACTTAGGGTGCTCACCCTCCTGACTGCACTGATGCCCAGAAGACCATGAGCAAAGTTACCGCTCAGAATCGCAGTGAGGGAGGCTACATTCTGAACACCTAAGCTCGGTGCTACGTTCCCAACCCAACCATCTTGTCATCAATTTGTTACACTTGGTCATTCAAATCAGAGGCAGGGGATAGAGGTGCTCTAACCATTGTGGGGAGCAGTATGCTGGCCTCATACCAGGGTGTTCCCAATAGCTCCCTCCCTGGAAACCCAGCAACAGAACAAATCGGATCTCTCCGTGCTCTCCCCTGTTCTGAACACCAATTCAGATGGGCTGTTCTCCACTACGATATTAAATCATACATTATCTTTCTGCACCCAGCAACCATCCCGGGAGTCACTCCCAAAGGGTTTGACTCATGGATTCAAGGCAGAGGCCACTCTGCCTGCGGGACAGCCCAGGTCAGGTCCAGGTGCCTCCTCTCAGCACTGACGCCCTACACACCCAGGTAAACACTCAGGCATGGACACCTAAAGTGGCAATCCTTCCTGACGAGTCTTGTAAAGGTATACTGGAGGCCTTGAGATGACAACAGGACCTGCATCTCTTCCCTATCTGCCTGCGACTGGAAACTCATGACAAACTCACTGAGGACAGCCACACATGGCCTCCCTGAGCAACGGACCTGTTTCCTTAGCTCCACTGTGATGAAATGGCACGAGACACAGGATGGAAGAGAAGGAGCCACACAAAGGCAGGGAGGTGGCCCAGTGGTTAAAGCTCTTGCCGTACATGCATGAGGAAGCCACCTAAAAGGTGGATATAGTAGAAGCCCCTCTGTAATTCCAACCTTGGAAGATAGAGACAGAATCCCCACAGCAAGCTAGCTAGTAAGACTACCCTATCAGTGTGCTCTGGGTTTGACGGAGAGACCCTGCCTCAGTGAATAAGGCAGAAAACTGACCGAGGACTATCCCGGATATCAACCTCAGTCCTCCAAACACACATATATACATGCCCACACACACATATATACATGTGCCCATACACACAAAAACACACGCATACTACATGAGAATGAAAAATAAAACTACATAAGGAACCAGGATGAAAACACACATAACCTGTAGCGCAACACGCCCATCCGTGCTCTATGCGCTACTATACAGTTCGTGAACCGGGCAACGGGCTGAAGAGTGAAACACACAAAGACACACAGACAGAGACACCGGTCATCCTTGAAACAGGAATGCCCCCTTTATTGTGTCCAGGGGCAGCTTATATAGGGATCCTTAACTGATAGCCACGCCCCAGCGAAACGCACCAGAAACCACTCCCCTGCCATCAGGAACTCCTGAGGGTCTCATGCTCAGAGCAGCTGCAAGCATTACAAGTTGTTTACCAGAAATTCAGGATCTGGGGGGTTCAGGGTTCCCAACAATAACCGGAATGAACCCCACAAAGGGTCGCTGTCCCAACATGTAAGGCTCTCGCTCTAACCACCGAAACAAACAAACGGATTACGGGGACGAAGAAGAGAGGCTTCTCCAGGAAGACCCAGTTTCCGTCTCTCCCTTCGCCGCCCACACACAGACGGCTGCTGTGATCCCAAATGTGTGGGCTCACTAACTAGGTGTTCTCCACACCAACCGGCAGACGCGGTCAATTTCCACAGTCACCACCTCAAACCAACCACCAGTCACACACCTACAAGAGTTCCTCTGATCCTTCTTCGGGCTCCACTGATTTGCTAGACCAGCTCACAAAACTCAGGGAAAAGTTCTTGTTCACAGGTGTATTACAAAGAATGTTTTCCAAGGCCACAGGTACAAGCTGGAGGAATGGCTTGGCAGTTAAGCACACTTGCTGCTCTCGCAGAGGACCTAGGTTCCCAACACCCATGTGGCAGCGTATGCCATCTGTAACTCAGTTCCAGAGAGTGTGGCAATCTCTTCTGGCCTCCACAGGCAACTGCATTCACACGGTACAAATACATACACTCAGAACACACACATAAAATAATCAACAAATAAATCTTTAATAGCTACAGACTGGGGGGCTGGAGAGATAACCCAGTGGTTAAGAGCACTAGCTGCTCTTGCAGAGGACATGGGTTCAGTTCCCAGAACCCACAACTGCGATTCCAGTTCCAGGGGATCCCCTCTTCTGGCCTCAAAGGCACTGCACACGTGTGATGCACTTACATACATGCAGATAAAACACACATAGGCATAAAAATAAAAATGAAAAAGAAACGCGAGTTGAGTAATAAGGGTATGGGGCGGGGGAAGGGCCCTCTGCAGCCGAGGATCTGCTGCTCGGGGACCCGGCACCTGTAATGATGCATGCCCGGGACTGCTGCGTGGAAGTGGATTACCAGCGCGTCCCATCTGAGGCTTCCTGTTGCCAGAAGGCGTGGCTCCGGGAGTCCCCACCCTCCAGGGCGCAGTAAGCGGAGTTGATTGGAACCTGACGACCGCTTAGAAGCTAGGAGCCGCTGAAGGTAGAAACCTTGCAGCACACAACGGGCAAGGCCGGGCTCCCCGGGATCCGCCACCCCCCAGCTGCTACTTACAAAGGAGGACAGCGACGGCAGGAGGATCCGCAGAACGTTGCACCCGAACACGAAGCTCAGCACCAACAGCCACGCCCAGCGGTCCGCCTCGGACTCGCTCATCCCGGCTCCCACGCACCAGCACCGCTACTGCAGCGCCATGGGGACCACGCCGCCGCGTTCGTCTGCGCCTGCGCACTGCAGCCCCGCTCCGCGACGGCGGCCCCCGGGAGCCCGATCTGTCAGCTGCGCCTGCGCCGGCGCTCAGCGGCTACGGCAGCACCATGGGAACCGAGCCGCCGGGGCTCGCGCCTGCTCATTTCACCTCTCTAGGGCTCAGCGGGATGGTACTTAGGACTCCTCTTCGCCTTTTGCCTTCCCGGCTACCGTAGCCACGTGGTGCCCACACAAGTTTTAGCAAACCGTGATTGGGTTGCGCTGTGTCTGTAGTATCTAAAACAATTATTTATGTTCTTACCGAATTACGTCACCTTTATTTTTATTTATTTTTATTAATTTTTGGTTTTCCAAGCAGGGTTTCTCTGTGTAGCCCTGGCTGTCCTGAAACTATCTCTGTGGCCCAGGCTGACCTCGAACTCACAGAGATCCGCCTGCCTCTGCCTCCCAAGTACTGGGATTAAAGACTTCTGCCACCACCGCCAGACAACTCACCTTTATTCTTAAATAAACTTGTTTCAGAATAAGTCTTTGCATGCATAGAACCTGCTTCATCGTAGCAAGTAACTAAAAACTGTTTTCTAATCAGCCGCTGCATGATAAATGACCTGTCTACATTTTTTAAATACTAGTAAACACAAACAATGTATAAAATTGTATTTCTAAAAGTAAGTTTATTAATCAAAAGAGGAGGTTTTACAGTGAGCTTTTAATGAAATTACCTAAATTAGACAATAATGAATATTCATAACAAAAGAACCCGGTTCACTTACATATGGTGAATAACGTGATAAAATGAAAGATACTGGGCTGTGTTTTCTGGATGTTAGAGTCTTGAAAATGAGGAACTGATAGGAATGATGACTAGTTCTACACGTTAGGTGCAAGGAAACATGGATGGTTATCTGCTGTTCATCCCGCCATCTAGAATAAGACCACTACCACAATCTAAAGCCAAATTTGAAGCAAGCTTTAATTAAATACTGACCAGGTGGATGGGCTCTAGCGAGGCTCATCTCTGGGTTTCCAGAAGATGCCCCCGAATCAAGGTTTGCAGCAGCTGAAGTATTTCCTACTAGGTCCAACCAGGGGCAAGCATACATCCTGATCTACTTCCAGCCTACATCCAACCAGGGGCAAGCATACATCCTGATCTACTTCCAGCCTACATCCAATCAGGGGCAAGCAACCAGGGGCAAGCATGCATCCTGATCTACTTCCAGCCTACATCCAATCAGGGGCAAGCATACATCCTGATCTACTTCCAGCCTACATCCAATCAGGGGCAAGCATACATCCTGATCTACTTCCAGCCTACATCCAATCAGGGGCAAGCATACATCCTGATCTACTTCCAGCCTACATCCAATCAGAAGCAAGCATACATCCTGATCTACTTCCGGGCTACATCCAATCAGGGGCAAGCATACATCCTGACGTACTTTCTGCCTGTGGACCTCCCTCCCACACGTGATCAGCATATCCAGTGAGCTGGCTCAAACAAACTTGTTTAGGAGAGTGAAAGTAGGCGTCTTGTTGTCTCCCATAAACAACAGCTTGGGACATTTCAGGAACTCTCTGTCCTTGGGCAAGGGTCTCGCAGAGCAGAGACATTTTTGTTCCATGGATAGGCATAGTAATGAAAATTTAAAATGTAACTTTGGCTTTCCCACTACCAGCAGTGGTGGGATGAATGCTGACGGGTAGACTCCCTCTCCATAAGCTTCCTCTCCAGCTAGACTACCCAATGCTGCAACAGGCTGCCAGATCCAACACACTGGAGCTTTAGATAAACTGAGGAGTAACCGCCTCATGAGAAATGATGTCTCCCTCTCCCCACAACCATCCCCCACTCCCCCATATCTGCTTACTCTTCAACCCCAAGTCTCTGCCTTTTAGAGAGAAAAGTATCAATACTGGAGTCCCCACCCCATCTACCAGTCACACCACCCCAGGAGGGCCATTCTGTCCCTGGCGAGGCAAGATGCTAACAAAATTACTGGTGAGTATCCTGTAACAGATACATGCTGCCGAGGTGGACAAGCTCTTCTGGCTTTCGGGAGCAGCTCAGTCTGAACGATTCAGCTCAGCCTAGTTCTGGGCTCGACTCTGGATTCTCAGTTGAAGACAGAGTTCTAATCTGTATAAGGAAAGTGTGAAAGCATTGGTCAAGATCCGGTACAGGTTGTAGTAAGCAGAACTCCTTACGAGATCTTGCTTATTTATTAATTCTGCTAGGGTGACAGGGCATCACAGTGCAGAGGTTCCCCCATCTTGTATTCTTGCTGAGGCCATCTCAAGTTTAAACAAAATTTAACCTCCTTGATGAGAATCCCATGAAAAATTACCCAAAATGACCTTCTGGGAACCCAAGGTCAAGATGCCCCAGCTAACAGATCTTCTCTTAAACTGCCTGCTTATGCAAATCTCCCTTCCAGCAGAGATGCTAGGACATGATTTCTGCCTTTCAAAACCCATGCTCTGGACACTCAGTGCTACATTTAGGTCCAAACACCTAAGTGTAGTCTTAGCCGACTGGAATAAAGACTTTCAATTGACTATAAACTGTGTTTGAACAGTCATCTCTAGTGGGCTCCCCTTAACATTGTAATAAATTGCCACACATTTAGTGGCTTGAGTCTGCATGAATCTGTCAACTTGTAGTCCTGGAGTCTAGAAATCAGAAGTTGGGCTCATTGGACTAAAATACACGGTCTTCCTCTGGAATTCTAAGGTGGAGTCCATTCTCCAACTTTTCCAGCATTTGAGGCCAGCACTCTGGCCTCATGGCTCTCCTCCGTCTTCAGAATTGGCTACCCCAGCACTCTTTTTGGGCTCTCAATCTGCCAACATTCCTACCTCCCAATTTCCTCTTTCACTGTTGGAAGCCTTATGAATACACTGGATCCAAAGATAATCTTCCAGGCCAGGAACCTTTATATTAGGCAGGAAGATGTGGAAGAAGATTAAAAATTCAAGGCTGCAGAGAAGAAAAAAGGAAAGATAGAGAGAGGAGAGGAAGATGCCTATGGCCAGGCAGTCCAACCTCACCAGCCAGCAGACACAGAAGAAACAGGAAAAGTAGGGCATACAGAAGGAAAGAAAGGTAAAAAGCCCCAAGGTGCAAAGGATCGAACCCAGGACTCCATGCACACCAGGCAAGCAGTCTATCAACTGAGCTTCAGACCTGTTTGAAAAGCTCTGTGCCCAGAAACACAGCCTGCTACTACACAGAGAGGACCAAGAGGTGAGTGACCACCCACCCGGCAGGACACCCCACTCTCTAGGCCCTCCATACCAGGGCAAAACCTTGGGACCCCCTCCCCCACCTGCCTCAGCTTCTCTACCCACTTAGGTGAGTTCCCTGCAGGTAGGCTGCTCCAACACCCCCAGCCCATTTATTGGACTCTGCAAGCTACAAGTCCCACTTCACCCCCAAACCCTCCTATATACCCCGCACCCCTGCAACCTCAGAGGAACTCTGAAACACAAGCTGCAACTACACAGAGAGGACTGAGAGAGAGGACCAAGAGAGACCTCAGTGGCTCCCTGAGACACAGACAGTGGCAGTACAGAGCAGACCAAGAACAGTTCCCAAGGACACAGACAGCCACTGCAAGGATTGGACCAAGAGGCAAAAACTCTGCTGGCACCAACTGGAGGAAGGGATGGGTAGGCACCAATACAAGAATTCATTCAACAACCTAAAAACCAACATGGGAACACTAGAACCCAGTGGTCATACAACAGGAAGACTTGATCATCCTAACCCAGAAAGAGAAGAAAACAACTTTTTTTGAGACAGGGTTTCTCTGTAGCTTTGGAGCCTATCCTGGAACTAGCTCTTGTAGACCAGGCTGGTCTCGAACTCACAGAGACCCACCTACCTTTGCCTCTTGAGTGCTGGGATTAAAGGTGTGTACCACCATTGCCCGGCCTAAGAAAATGGTTTTAAACATAATTTTATGAGGATGATGGAGATCTTTAAAGAAGAAATGAAAAATTCCCTTTAAAAAAAATGGAGGGCTGGAGAAATGGCTCAGAGGTTAAGACCACTGCCTGCTCTTCCAAAGGTCCTGAGTTCAATTCCCAGCAACCACATGGTGGCTCACAACCATCTGTAATGAGGTCTAGTGCCCTCTTCTGGCATGCAGGCAGACAGAATACTATATACTTAATAAATAAATATTTTTTTTAAAAAATGGAGAGATAAACAAAAAATTGGAAGAACTCAATAAATCCCTCAAAGAAATCTGAGAAAAAAACAAGAAAAAACAATCAAACAGGTGAAGCAAACAATTTAAGACTTGAAGACTGAAATAGAGGCAATAAAGAAAACACAAACCGAGAGAATTCTGTATAAGGAAAATCTCGGGAACTAAAGAAACAAGCATAACCAACAGAATACAGGAGATAGAAGAAAGAGTCTTAGGTGTTAAAAATACTATGGAAAATAGATTCATTGGTCAAAGAAAACATAAAATCCAACAAATTCTTAACACCAAATATCCAAAAAATCTGGGACACCATGAAAAAGACCAAACCTAAGAGTAATAGGGATAGAAGAAGGAGAAATCCAACTCAAAGGTACAAAAAATATATTCAACAAAATCATAAAAGAAAACTTTCCCAACCTAAAGAAGGATATCCCTATGAATATACAAAAAAACTTACAAAACACCAAATATACTGGACCAAGTTCCCTCATCATATAATAATCAAAATGCAAAACATATAGAATAAAAAAAGAATATTAAGAGTTATAAAGAAAAAAGGTCAAGTAACATATAAAGATAGACATATCAGAATTATACCTGACTTCTCAATGGAAACCATGAAATCCAGAAGGTCCTGGACAGATGTGCTGCAGACACTAACAGACCACGGATACAAGCCCAGACTACTATACCCAGGAAAGCTTTCAATAGCCATCGATGGAGAAAACAAGATATTTCATGACAAAACCAGCTTGAAACAAAACCCATCCACAAACCCAACCCTACAGAAAGTACTATAAAGAAAACTATACCCAAGGAAGCTAACTGCACCCACAAAAACACAGGCAACGGATAACCTCACACCAGCAGACCCCAAAGAAGGGAAACACACAAACACTACCACCAAAAAAATAAAAGAATTAATAATCACTGGTCATTAATATCTCTTAATGTCAATGGACTCAATTCAACTATAAAATGATACAGGCTAAGAGAATGGATACAAAAGCAGGATCCATCCTTCTGCCATATACCAGAACCACACTTCAACCTCAAAGACAGACATTACCTCAGAGTAACGGGTTGGGAAAACATTTTCCATTCACATAGACCTAAGAAACAAGTGGGTGTAGCTATCCTAGTATCTAACAAAATAGACTTCAAACTAAAATTAATCAGAAGAAAGAAATGGAGAAGGACACTTCATATTCATCACAAGAATAATCCATTAAAATGAAGTCTCAATCCTGAGCATACATGCCCCAAATACAAGAGCACCCACGTATGTAAAAGAAACATTACTAAAGCTTAAGTCACACACTTATAATAAGAGACTTCAACACTCCACTCTCCCCAGTGGATAAGTCAACCAGACAGAATCTTAACAGAGAAATAAGAGAACTAACAGATGTCATGATTCAAATGGATTTAACAGACATCTACAGAACATTCCACCCAAACATTAAAGAATATACCTTCTTCTCAGCACCTCATGGAACCTTCTCTAAAATTGACCACATACTTGATAAGAAAGTAAGCCTTAGCAGATACAAAAAAATGGAATAACCCCCTGTATTTTATGGGATCACCATGATTTAATGTTAGAATTTAACAACAACACTAATTGCAGAAAGCCTACAAATTCATGGAAATTGAATAGTGCTCAATTGACCATCCCTGGGTCAAGGAAGAAATAAAGAAATTAAAGACTTCCTAGAATTCAACGAAAATGAATGCACAACATACCCAAATTTATGGGACACTATGAGATCAGTGCTAAGAGGAAAGTTCATAGCAGTAAGTGCCTACATAAAGAAAGTGGAAAAAGCTCACATTAGTGACTTACCAGCACACCTGAAAGCTCTAGAACAAAAAGAAGCAGACTCACCCGGGAAGAGTAAATGACAGAAAATAATCAAATTGAGGGCTGAAATCGGTAAAATAGAAGCAAAGAATCAATGAAGCAAAGCGCTCGTTCTTTGAGAAAATCAACAAGACAGACAAACCCTTATCCAAACTAATCAAAAGGCAGAGTGAGAACATCCAAATTAACAAAATCAGAAATGAAAAGAAGGAAATAACAGCGGACACTGAGGAAATTCAGAGAATCATTAGGTCCTACTACAAAAATCTGTTCCACAAAATTGGAAAATGTAAAAGAAATGGACAATTTTCTGAACAGGTACCACATAACAAAATTAAATCAAGACCAGGTGAACAATTTAAATAGAGCTATGACCTGTAAGAAAATAGAAGCTGTCATCAAAAACTCCCAACCAAAAAAAGCCCAGGGCTAGATGGTTTCAGTGCAGAATTCTACCAGAACTTGCAAGAAGAGCTAATACCTATATACCTCAAAGTGTTCCACAAAATAAAACAGAAGGAACATTGCCAAACTCTTTCTATGAGGTTGATAGAAACCTGATACCTGATACCAAAACTTAACAAAGACTCAACCAAGAAAGAGAATTACAGACTAATCTTACTCGTGAACATAGATAAAAAAAAAAAACTCAGTAAAATACATCAAGCAGAATCCAAGAACACATCAAAAAAATCATCCACCATTATCAAGTCAGCTTCATCCCAGAGCTGCAGGGATGGTTCATCATATGAATATCTATCAATGTAATCCACCATATAAGTAAACTGAAAGAAAAAACATATTATCACCTCACTAGATGCTGAAAAAGCATTGGACAAAATCCATCACCCCTTCATGATAAAGGTCTTGGAGAGATCAGGAATAGAAGGAACATATCTAAACATAATAAAAAGTAGTACACAGCAAATTGACAGACAAAATCAAATTAAATGGAGAGAATCTCAAAGCAATTCCACCAAAATCAGGGACAAGACAAGACTGTCCACTCTCTCCATATCTATTTTCTTGAAGTTCTGGCTAGAGCAATAAGACAACAAAAGGAGATCAAGGGGATTAAAATTGGAAAGGAAGAAGTTAAACTTTCACTATTTACAGGTGATATGATAGTATATATAAGTGACCCCAAAAACTCTACCAGGGAACTCCTAGAACTGATAAATATCTTCAGTAATGTGGCAGGATACAAGATCAACTCAAAAAAAATCAGTAACCAAAAAAAAAAAAAAGAAAGAAAAGAAAGAAAAAAGGGGGCTGGAGAGATGGCTCAGAGGTTAAGAGCATTGCCTGATCTTCCAAAGGTCCTGACTTCAATTCCCGACAACCACATGGTGGCTCACAACCATCTGTAATGGGGTCTGGTGCCCTCTTCTGGCCTGCAGACATACACACAGACAGAATACTGTATACATAATAAATAAATAAATAAATAAATAAATAAATAAATAAATAAATATTTTAAAAAATCAGTAACATTCTTTTTTTTTTTTTTGGTTCCTGTCCTGTAACTAGCTCTTGTAGACCAGGCTGGCCTCGAACTCACAATCAGTAACATTCTTATAAACAAAGATAAAGAAACTGAGAAAGAAACAGAGAAAAATCACCCTTCACAATAGCCACAAATAACATAAAATATCTTGGGACAACACTAACCAAAGAAGTGAAAGACCTGTTCAGCAAGAATTTTAAGTCTTTGAAGAAAAAAAAAATTGAAAAATGGTGTGGAGAATTGTCTGTATTCTGTCAATCATGTTTTAAATAAACGCTGATTGGCCAGGCAGGAAAATAGGTGGGAAAACCAGACAGGAAGTAGAAATGATGTAATGAGAACAGGAGAATTCTGGGAAGAAGGAAGTTGATTCCTCCCACTCCTGCCCAGATCACCTCAGCAGCAGGATGTGACCTGCCCCGCTGGAAAAAGGTACTGAGCCACATGGCTAACATAGATCAGAAAAATGGGTTAATCAAGATGTGAGAGTTAGCCAGTGAGAGGCTAGAGCTAATGGGCCAATCAGCTTTATAACTTATAGAGATCTATGTGTGATTTGGGGGGGGGGGGGGCTTGCCAGCTGTGGGGTACCGGGCGGGACAGAAACCCAAACAACAAACAGAAGAAGATACCAGAAAATGGAAGGATCTTGGATAGGTAGGATCAACATAGTAAAAATGGCAATCCTACCAGAAACATTCCATTGATTCAATGCAATCCCCATCAAAATCCCAACACAATTCTTCACAGACCTTAAAAGAACAATACTCAACTTCATATGGAAAAATTAAAAAAAAAACCCAGGATAGTCAAAACATTACTGTACAATAAAGGAACTTAGAGGCATCACCATCCCTGACATCAAGCTCTATTATAGAGCTACAGTAATGAAAACAGCTTAGTGTTCACATAAAAGCAGAGAGGTTGTCCTATGGAATCAAATTGAAGGCCCAGATATTAATCCACACACTGTGAACACTTGATTTTTGACAAAGAAGCTAAAATTATACAATGGAAAAAAGAAAGCATTAAAGGAGTAAGTCACAAAACAAAACAATCCCACATCAATTTGGAATTATGATTAATAAAGGGGTTATTTATTTAAAGGGAAAAAACTTACAGATCACCTTCCTAGACAACAGCCTCCTGCACGACCAGGAAAAGCGTCTGATAGCCAGAAACCGAATCCGAAACAAGCAAGAAAGCTAGAGGGCTGCTGCCCGCTTATTTTTAAAGCGAAAGATACCACACCCCAGTGGGCTGGTATCTCAAAGGCTATTGGCTGAAGGAGCAAAAGTAGCTCCTGCAGCAAAGCATCTTCAACAATGGTGTTGATATAACTGAATGTCAACATATAGAAAAACTCAAATAGATCCATATTTTTCCCCATGCACAAAACTCAAGTCCAAATGGATTAAAGACCTCAATATAAATCTGACCATGCTGAACTTCATAAAAGAAAAGATGGAAAACAGCCTTCAATGCATGGGCACAGGAGACCACTTCGTAAATATAACACAGACACTGAGAGCAACAATAAATAAATGGACCTCCTGAAATTGATAAGCTTCTGTAAAGCAAAGGACTCAGTCAATAAGACAAAAAAGGCAGCCTACTGAATGGGAAAAGATCTTCACCAACCCCACAACAGACAGAGGACTGATATCCAAAATATGTAAAGAACTCAAGAAATTAAACACCAAAATTCCAAATAAAATATACAAAAAAAAATCAAGGGGGCTGGAGAGATGGCTCAGAGGTTAAGAGTCCTGGCTGCTTTTCCAGAGGACCTAGGTTCAATTTGCTGCACCCTCAACACAGTCCAGAACTGTCTGTAACTCCAGTTCCAGGGGACCAGACACAGTCACACAGACATACATGCAGGCAAAACACCAATTCACATAAAATAAAAAATAAAAATTTAAAAATCAAATCACAGTTTAATTGTTAAAAAATGTAGATAGCTTTTCCTAATTAAATGTAAGCGTAACTTCATTCAGTTTGTGACTTGGAGTCAGTCTTCTTTTTTTTTAAAAAAATATTTATTTATTTATTATGTATACAATAATCTGTCTGTGTGTATGTCTACAGGCCAGAAGAGGGCACCAGACCTCATTACAGATGGTTGTGAGCCACCATGTGGTTGCTGGGAATTGAACTCAGGACCTTTGGAAGAGCAGGCGATGCTCTTAACCTCTGAGCCATCTCTCCAGCCCGGAGTCAGTCTTCTTATGCGATCGGGAAACTTCCCGCTCTTTGTGTTGACATATTTGCTAGCTCCAAAGCTCTTTCAGCAGTGTCACGCTGCGTGCTCTGCTTGCCACGCCCAACACGTCTGAATGTGTCACAGGCTTTCTCGGACCGCCAGCCCTCAAATCATGATATGGAGACTGATTATTGGTTATGAATGCTCAGCCTTATCTTATGCTTGTCCCACTCGCTCTTATGACTTAATTTAAACTTTCTCTTCATCTGTGCTTTTCCTCGGGACTTTTTACTTTTCTTTCATTCGGTATGTCCTCCTTTCCTGCTTGCCTTGCAGCCCCGTCTATCTTTCTCCTGCCTAGCTACTGGCTGTTCTGCTTTTTATTAGACCAATCAGGTACCTTAGGCAGGCAAGTGAAACAAATGCAACACATCTGTACAGAGTTAAATAAATGCAGCATACACAAGGCGCCTTTACCTAGTAAAAGTCATACTCTTCAACAGTATGTGAGCTACATTGGTGGAGGTGCCCGCAGACGCCAGAGAGGTTTGTGGATCTGTTTGTTGTGAGCTACCTGATATAGGCGCTGGGAAATGAACTCGGTCATCTGCAAGAACAAGTGCTCTTAACTGCTGAGCTGTCTCTCTAGCCCCTGCTTTGGTTTCTCTAAAAGGGAAAAAAAAATGAAAAGACATTCAAATAGAAACCACATTTTATGTCACATAACTATAAAGAAGAGTTGCTTACGTCACTTTGTTTTGTCCTTTGTTATATCAAAATGAAGCACACTTCCCAAAGAGGACACAGAAGTATTTTTGCCTTGTCATGTATAAAGGTGAGAGTATTTTTTTTTGGTGGGGGGCGGTTTTGAGACAGGGTTTCTCTGTGTAGCCCTTGCTGTCCTGGAACTAGCTTTGTAGACCAGGATGTCCTTAAACTCACAAAGATCTGCCCGCTTCTGCCTCCCAAGTGCTGGGATTAAAGGTAATGTGTTACCACTCCCCGACAAGAATATTGGTAATCATTTTGCTGCCAGACATATGGTTGCGCATGCCTAGCATCCCAGCATCTGGGAGACCAAGGCAGGAGATGCTGACTTTGAGGACATCATGGGCTGCTTTAGACAATGTCTCCAAACAGCAACAACGAAATTTCACTTTTTGATTGTTATTCTGGTCAAAACTGAAAACCACAGCTGCAGGTTAATTCAACGTAAAGCAGCTCCCTGCTCTAGGTCTGACCGGACCGTCATCCCTCAAAGCCCATCAGGTAAGCGTACCATCTTGCCACTGCCTCTGTCTTTATAGTTAACAGGAGCCAGCAAAACCCACACTTGTTCACAGCACAGATTCTCAGGAAGCAGGTACAACAAGTCCCCTTAACATCAGCATGGATAGGGGGGGACTTGGGGAAACAGGGGGATTGGGATAAAGGAAGGTTGGACAGGGGAGCAAGGAACCACAATTCTTAGTTAAGGGAGCCACTTTAGGGTTGGCAAGAGACTTGACCCTAGAGGGGCTCCCAGGAACCCATGGTGATGTCCCCTGTTAGTCCCTTGGGCAGCTGAGGATAGGCAACCTGAAATGACCCTATCCTATAGCAATACTGATGAATATCTTGCATACCACCATAGAACCTTCATCTGGTGATGGATGGAGATGGAGACAGGGACCCACACTGGAGCACTGGTCTGAGCTCCCAAGGTCCCAATAAGGAGCAGAAGGAGGGAGAACATGAGCAAGGAAGTCAGGACCACGAGGGGCGCACCCACCCACTGAGACAAGGGGGCTGATATAGTGGGAGCTCACCAAGGCCAGCTGGACTGTGACTGAAAAAGCATGGGATAAAACAGGACTCTCTGAACATGGCGAACAATGAGGGCTGATGAGAAGCCAAGGACATTGGCATGGGGCTTTGACCCTACTTCATGTTCTGGCTTTGTGGGAGCCTAGCCAGTTTGGTTGTTCACCTTCCTAGACATGGATGGAGTGGTGCGGACCTTGGACTTTCCACAGGGCAGGGAAACCTGACTGCTCTATGGACTGGAGAGGGAGGGGGAGAGGAGTTTGGGGGAGGGGGAGAGGGGCGGGAGGAGGGGGAGGGAAAGGGGAGGCTGGGAGGAAGCGGATACTTTTTTTCCTTTTCTCAATAAAAAAAGAAAGAAAAAAAACAGCATGGATATTTTTCATTTTTCATGCGTATTAAACAGCTGTTTCTTTGAGGGAGTGATTCTCCTTTGAACCACATTGGGGAGAAACAAGGAATGAAAGCAGTCCTTCCTACTTTTCATATCTGGAGGCAGGACAGAACGATTTGACCCAACTCTGGCAGGTTTAGTATTCTTCTAAAATGACAAATGCTATGGACTGTTTGGAATAAAAGGTTCACCATAGAATTAGATTTTTGCTTTTCTTTTCTTTTTTTTTTCTTTCGTTGTTTTGTTTGCTTGTTTTTCAAGACAGGGTTTCTCTGTGTAGCCCTGGCTGTCTTGGAACTCACTCTATAGATCACACTGGCCTCAAACTCAGAAATGTTCCTGCCTCTGTTTCCTGGAGTACTGGGATTAAAGGTGTGGGCCACCACCGTCAGGCAAGAGTTACTTTTTAAAAAGCTGCCAAAGAAGAGAAAAGCTGAGTTTCACTCTGGTCCTGCCAAGTTGTTCTCCCCATAGGTGACCACTGGCTACTGAAAGGACTGGCCTACAGGACACCCCAAGACCAAGTTCTCCACCTGTGCCAGAGGGACAAAGACAGGGAAAAGAGACAAAGACTAAGAGATAAAGAGGAGGGAGGGGAAGAGAACACGGAGAGGGAATGGTGTTTGCCCTGGAGAGACAAAAGACTGCCTCTGGCTAGTGAGAGACGGAAGAGCCTGACAGAAGTGACCCATAGGCGAATGGCAGTTTATAAAAGAAAAGGGGGAAACTTCGCGCGTTAGGATGAGGTGTTTGATTTTGATTGGGTATGTTGATTAGAGCAGTGCAAAGGAGGCTTTTGATTGCTGGACTTGAATACTTTAATAGCTTGACCCTGGTGGTCAGCCTCAGGGGCAGGAAGTGGCCAAGTGAAGGAACAGATCTTGGTGACTCCTTTAGCTGGGCAGAGGGAACGGGAAAGGGAAGACCTGCCAGAGCTGCGCTGCCGCACACAGGCTTGCTGGGGTCCATTTAAATTGTCAATTGCACAAACAAGACAACGAACAGGTGAGGCAATGTGAGGAAAGCCTTAAGGGCGGCTTTACCCAAAGATTTAGATTAGGGCATGTGTCTCACCAGGCAGAAAGAAGATAGCAATTAACATGGCCCCGAAGTGAAGGCTGCCCAGGGGAACAAGTCAAGGGAGCAGAAAATGGTGGCACCATTGAGGCAAGGAGGACAAGAACACAGACATCCTCAACACGTCAGACCTTTATGATAACGGCCAGGTTTCTGGAAAGTGGAAGACAGAAGATTTGTTTCAACAGGAGTCACACAGTCTGACTTGAGGTTCTAAAAGATTCAGTCATTGATTTTCTTATGCAGTTGCTCAATTTCAAAGCATCTGGCCTCATCTGCTACCAAACGATGTCTAGTTGGCCTGCTTCCAACATTCCACTCCAAGTGCTTCTATGACTTTTCCTCCCCTACAATTCCAGCTGATCATATTCCATTAAAACATTTTTCTAAGCCAGATGGTGGTAGCACATGCCTTTATCCCAGCACTCAGGAGGCAGAGGCAGGCAGATCTCTGTGAGTTAGAGGCCAGCCTGGTCTACAGAGAGAGTTCCAAGACAGTCATGTAACAGGACAAGGCCGTGCAGAGTCTCCTCCATCTTGAAGTCTTACTCAGGCTCAGGCAACTTCAGGTTTCACTAGAATTTGATCTCCTTGATGGAGAATCCAGTGGAAAATTATCCAACTCTGTCCTAAGACCTGATGCCAAGATGTCCCAGATAACTTATCTTGGTTCCTGTTAAACTGCTTGTTTGAGAAAATGTCCCCTTGCAGCAGCAGAGCAGACACCAGGATGTGGTTTCTACCTTTAAAAGCCCCTCGGTCTAAATGGTCAGGGTTACACTTAGGGCCTGACTACCTGAGTACTAGTAGCCTGCTGGAATAAAGGCTTTTTCTTTTTGTAACAGCCATGGCTGTCCTCGAACTCACAGAGATCTGGCTGCCTGTGCCTCCCAAGTGCTGGGATTAAAGGCATGAGCTACCACCACCAGGCAAATAAAGACTTTTAATTGACTATAAACTGTGTCTGGAAGGCTCCCCATAAGATTTTGGAGGCCCCAGTGAGATCCCCAGAGACTGAACCTCGACACTCAGAAGAGTACACAGGCTGGGAAGAACTCTTAAGGAGTGTGCACCCTGAGATGTCCCTGGGCCCCAAGGAAATCCTCTGTGAGTGATTGTTGCCAATTGCTCTGGAGGCACATGGATGCTGCCACCCAGAAGAGAAAAAAAAGAGGGGGGCATTGAAAGTCATCTGATCTGACCCCTCTGGAATTCAGTTTGGTTATTTAATATATTTCAATAATATCTGGTTAGGAAAAAAGAAGGCAGGTGAGACAGGACCATAGATCCTGTGTCCAAGATATGTATGAGACCTCTGATTCCCCTTGTCTGCTCTGGTGTCTGAATGTGTGGTGGCTATTTGTCTTTATTATGTGTCTCTGTATGACTGTGTGCCTCCCTATACAAGAAGTATGTTTCCGTCAGCTCTGTTGCTTGGAGAAACAGATCTAAATGGAAGGGAGAGTGAGCCATCCCAAAACCACAGCCACCAAAAAGGGGATTTCTCAGAAGCCAGAGGCAATAGAGCTGCAGAGGTGGCAGTAGAGGAGGTGAATGTGAAACCAAAACAGGAGCCATAGTGTTATCCATTGTTACTGTCTGGGTACCACATCCTTATCCATTGTTACTGTCTCCTTACCACACTGTTATACATTGTTACTGTCTCTGTACCACATCCTTATCCATTGTTACTGTCTCCTTACCACACTGTTATACATTGTTACTGTCTCTGTACCACATCCTTATCCATTGTTACTGTCTCCTTACCACACTGTTATACATTGTTACTGTCTCTGTACCACATCCTTATCCATTGTTACTGTCTCCTTACCACAGTTATACATTGTTACTGTCTCTGTACCACATCCTTATCCATTGTTACTGTCTCCTTACCACACTGTTATACATTGTTACTGTCTCTGTACCACATCCTTATCCATTGTTACTGTCTCTGTACCACACTGTTATCCATTGTTACTGTCTCCTTACCACACTGTTATACATTGTTACTGTCTCTGTACCACATCCTTATCCATTGTTACTGTCTCCTTACCACACTGTTATACATTGTTACTGTCTCTGTACCACATCCTTATCCATTGTTACTGTCTCTGTACCACATCCTTATCCATTGTTACTGTCTCTGTACCACACTGTTATATATTGTTACTGTCTCCGTACCACACTGCTATCTATGGTTACTGTCTCCGTACCTTACAAGAATAAGTTTCTGTTTCCTAAGCCTAAAGTGTCCTAGAAACTATGTTCTTCAACCTATGCTGAATTTGTATTCCATGACGCATATCCACTTTTGCTAAACTCCGGAACTGGTGATACATGGTTGCCCTTTTGCCTTCCAAGAATGCGTCTTCCCAGTTATCTTGATGACTCCCCTTCTATGACGTATTCTTGCATTTTTCTCTTCTACAGGCAGCCTCGAGCCAAGTCCCCCACGCCTCTGTCCAGTTGCTAAGAGACAATCATCTCAACAGCTGTTTTCTACCAACTCTAACCCTTCCCCACAAAAGAGACCTCAAAAGACAGTGAGGGGCTGCTCTCTGAAACCCCGACTTAGGGGAAGGCAGTCATCTGGCCAGTCCCTTGTGCACTTTAATCAGACAGTCATGTAAATGTTTTTTAGCCCCCTCAGGTCTAACATGAGGCCTCTCCCAGTCCTGGTAACCCAGTTTACTGGACTGCAGGTAATACACCCTTGGGCTAGACTGCTGGAGGAATAAGGACTGGCCAAACAGGATAGCAAGAATGACAGATGCCGCCAGACAGCAGACTCATCCTTCTTTGGAGTCTAGAAAGGAGGCTGGTGTCATCCCCTGGGGAAGGGAGCACGAAAGGCCGCTAAGGAGGACAGATGGATCTGGACTCAGGCCCCTTAAAGATAAAGGTGAAAATGACCAGAGTTTACTATGGCAGGGGACACAATCCCCATCCACCCCGACCCTGGATGCAGGGATTCAGAAAAACCACAGATGGGAAACTTTTGAGTCAATCTCTGCTCTCTTATGTCCCTTCCAGAGATGGAACAATCTTGGTGTAGACAAACCCGGGGGGCGGGGGGGTCAGACAATGAGGTTGTGGAGAAGACTGGCCTGCAAATAGTAAAGAAGAAAAAGGCCTTCAGGAATTATTTTATGTGTGGTCTACCAAGGACTAGGTCCCTGCATCATGTCGTCGTTACCTGGCTGGTTTGTACCAATGGACTGAGGAAAGGAGCCTCCTGCGACTCAATGGAAAGTCACACCCCACTCTATGTATACTGGTCTGTTATCCTCCAGCTGTCTGCCTATAATGGAGAAGAGGGAGGAGCTCTTATCAGCCATGGGTAATGTTAATGAAGGTCAAATGGACCCCAATTCTGGTTCTGATTCTAGTAGAGGCAGGAATAAGCCACTAAAGCTGTCGAAGGCACCTCAGCCTTGATTGTTGGCAATCAAAACTTTGAGGAGCTCAGTTTCCAGATAGATGTAGATTTAGGCCATTTGGAGAATTCTATTTCCAGGCTGGACAGCTGACTTGACTCTCTCACAAAGGTAGTCCTACAGAACTGAAGGAGGCTGAACCCTCTTTTAATGACGCAGGGAGGACTTTGCACAGCCTCAGGGGAACTTGTTTCCATGCTAACCCATCAATGGTAGTTAGTGAAAACCTTGCCATGGTCAGAGAACACCTCAAAGAAAGGAGGAGTCTCTGTTTGCCTGGCCCCCGTGGCTGACCACCTGACTGTCAGCATTAGCTAAACCATTGATTTTTATTCTGATCAGACTAATGATGGGACCTTGTATACTCAACTGCATGGCCAACTATATATTTGTGGTTTGGCGGAATGAATTCCCACAATAATAAACTCAGCTAAGCGCTTAGTCCTTAGAGCCAGCTGTATCCCCTTACAATAGGACTAGCTAATGATTTGATTCATGCCCACAGTGGGAAATGTGACAGGAAAAGGCAGTGCAGAGGTTCCTCCATCTTGTATTCTTGCTCAGATCATTTTGGATTGAACTAGAATTTGATCTTCTTAATGGAAAATGCTGTGGGAAACTACTCTAGGAAGGCCAAAATGTCCCAGGTAACTTAGTTCCCATTAAACTGCGTATGAAAACCTCTCCCTACAGCTACTGAGGGAGATACCAGGATGTGGTTTTTGTCATTAAAAACCCCTAGGTCGCTGAGTGATGGTGGCACAGGCCTTTAATCCCAGTACTTGGGAGGCAGAGACAGGTGGATCTCTGTGAATTGGAGGCCAACCTGGTCTACAAAGTGAGCTCCAGGACAGGCTCTAAAGCTACAGAGAAACCCTGTTTAAAAGAAGAAAAAAGGGAGGGAGGGAGAGAAGGAAGGCAGGCAGGCCCTTGTTCTAAATGATCTGGGCTACACTTGGGTCCCGAATACTGACCGGAGTGTAGTAGAATAAAGGCTTTGAGTTGGCTATAAACTGTGTCCGCTTGGTCATCTCTGGTAGTTTATAGGTTTGGTTTTTTTGGTGGTGTTGTCTTTTGAGACAGGGTTCCTCTTTGTAGCTTTGTCTGTCCTGGAACTTGTTCTGTAAACCAGGCTGGCCTCGAATTCAAGAGATCCAAATCAAGAGGGTACAATCAGAAGATAGAACAGAGACAGGAAATGCATTTGGTTTTTATCCTAACTCAGGTGGTGACAGTGTCTTTTTTCCCAATGGCTGGGATCCGACCTCACAGTCTTAATTCAGTTAGCTAGGCTGAAAAGACTTGGCCCGGGGGGTCACTGCTTCAGGCCTTCTAATTGGTAGAATGCAGCAGAAAAAAACAAGGTTTTACTGGGTAGGGGACTTAAGATATCTGCATTAAAATCTTACAAGTGGCAAGAAATAAAAGATCCGAATTCTCTCTCCTAACAAGCTTTAGAGTAGGTAAAGACATATATTTGTTACAATCGAACAGCAGTCATATGTCTGCAGGTCGGCCTCAACATTAACTGCTTTCCTTAAACAAAGAAAGTTATGCACAATCTTCCTGGTTTCGGGAATTCAGAGGTAAACCCACCGCGGCTGAGCGGAGCGCTAAGTTAGGAAGGGGCGGTGCGATTCCTGCACACACTTAAGCACGGGAGAGGGGACATTAGTTTGCAGTGGGCGAGTTCTCAGGGATGATGCCGGCGTGCAGGAACTGCAGCCCGAAATCCCGACATCTGCAAGCGCTAAAACCTCACCAATCTGCATTAAAAACACACCGATCCCACCAACACAAGGCTGGTGAAGGCACGCAGAAGAAGCTGCGCCTGCGCGACCTGCCCGCTCCGCGCGCGCGTCTGCACCACCGGCCAGGTTGCTTGTCCGCCCCAGCCCGCGCCTGCACGTCCACGGGCATTTCATGGAGAACCTCGCCTAGGCATTGCCGAACCCCAGCCACAGCCACCGTGGAGCAGACCCCGTGGGCGGGCGTTCGGAGCAGCCTCGCTGGGAGAGCAGGCCCGCCAGCAGACAGGGGAGCGCCAGCCGCCAGAGGCATTGTGGGAGGGCGACGCGGCGCCACGTGACACGCCCCCGCGAATCAGCGCGCAGACCGCACTTTTGCAGTCGGCTTCAAACAAACTACCTAGCGGGGTCGGGCGGCTCCGGCCCGCCCCTCGGCCGGGGTCGCGCCCGCCGAGTGAGGGGCCCGGGGGGCGGGGCGAGGCGGCGGAGTGACAGGCCGCCGCACCTATGCGGGGACGAGGGCACGGGCGCCGGCGGGCGGCTCAGCCAATGGGGGCGGGGGGCGGCCCGGCCGGCGGGGAGGTGCTGGGGAAAGGGGGGCGGGCCCCAATCCGGTTCCATCCGGTTCTCCCACCGCCCCCGCGGCGGGTCGCAGCAGTCCGTGCGGCGGCGGCTCCGTGACAGGTTCGGCCTCGCACGCGCCTCCCATCCAGCGCCGCCAAGATGCCCAAGAGGAAGGTGAGCGCGGCGGGAGGGACGGGCGGCGGAACCCCGAGCGGGGGTCGGGCCGGAGGGGGTGCAGGTTCGGGAATCTTCGGGGGGCGCGGGCCGCTCGCGTGACGTCACGCGGCCGCATTGTTCTCGGGTGCTCGCTCTTTCTGCAGGTTAGCGCGGATGGAGCGGCGAAGACGGAGGTGAGCGCGGGCCTCGGGCGGGCCGGGGCGGGCAGGGCGGCGGGGGTGCGGTCGCAGCGTCGCTCACCCTGCTTTCTCTCTCCGCAGCCCAAGCGCCGCTCCGCGAGGCTGTCGGCCGTGAGTACCGCGGGGCCGGGGCGGGAGCGAGCGGGGCCGCGCTCTGCAGGGCCGCTCGCCGCCTCTTACCTTTCTTTTTGTCCCCTCTCCCTAGAAGCCCGCCCCTGCCAAGGTGGACGCGAAGCCGAAAAAGGCCACGGGAAAGGTAGGTCTGGAAACGGCTGTGCAGGCAGGCCGCTCGGTTGAAGTTGAGGCTCCTGGAAGGTCATTGCGGGCGGCTGGGTACATCCTTAGCAGTTGTGCGCGTTTGGTTTTTGCAGAGGACCTGAGTTCAGTCCCCAGCACCCACAGGGCAGCTCACGAACGTCCATCATTCCTGTTTCTAGAGGTCTCCAGCCCCAGATGCGCGCGATGCACAGACACAAGTACAGGCCTTTTTTAAGAACTCAGAAGCATGTTATGAGCCGAAGAGATGACTCACTGGTTAAGAACGCACACTGATTTTACAGAGGGACCTGGATCTGTTTGAGTGACAGCTCCAGGGGATAAAAAGGTGTGATAACCTCTTCTGGCCTCCTCAGGCACAGCCGGCACAGGCACATATGCGTGTACGTAATTAGAGGAAATGAACATCTTGTGGACATGAGTAGAAACTGAACTGTTGGGATAGTGGCTGTTGTAAGTATGTATGAGTGAGTGTGTGTGTGCGCGTGCGCGCGCGTGTGTTCGTATCACAGGCAGGAAGAGGGTCTAACAGCTTGAGCCATCAGGTGAGTCCTGGGACTTGAACTGTCTCTCCCATTACCTGTTAGTGGTCTTTTTAAACACAGCTTCTAGAAATGGCGACAATACCATCAACTAAGACTTTCTCATGCCGTTGGGCAGTAGTGGTACACGCTTTTAATTCCAGCACTTGGGAGGCAGAGGCGGGCAAATCTCTGTGAGTTTGTAGCCAGCCTGGTCTGCAAAGCAAGTTTGAGGACAACCAATGGTGGTACACCGAGAAATTCTGTCTCAAAAAAACAAAAGAAGATAAAACAGAATGGGTCGAATGAAGTCACCCTACTATATGGAACCCCGCCCTCCACGTTCCCTTAAGACAGTGTTGGTTCTCTTGTTTACCTTGGGGCCTTTTAAGTCCTGTGAGTCACCAGCGCCCATAAGGAATTTGGCTTTTATTGCATCCAATTATTGATACATATATGTGTTAGTACCACAACCATAATTTAACAGAGAACTGATGTTTTTTGTTGCTTTGGTTTTGGGAGGCGGGGATCACTAAGCTCCTTTTCTATAAGCCAGATGGGATCCAGAAATAATTTCGTACTGCTTAGGGTTTAGTTTTGGACTTAATGTTTCAAGTAATATCCTCACACTAACATGTGTGCTTTTCACATTCTACAAACACCCATATGAAAGCACCTCACAATTGGTCTTTTTAGCTATTCATTATATAATATCAAGAAGGGACTGTGTGGCAGGATAGACAACATGACCTCACAACGTGTGCATTGTTAAAGGGTACAGATCTTGTCAGAGCGGTGGTTGTGTGGCAGGTGGATTATTCATGCTTAAAAGACATTGCTGGATTGGTAGGGTTACAAGACTTCTGCATTTAATCTCTGATGTGTGGTGATGGCCATGGTGCTGTGGGGAGTACAGCATAGGCTTTAGGCTGAATCTCAGTTAATGAGGTGTGATGGTGACTCAGGAATCATGGTCTCCTTGTTGGGGTGAATCTCAAGTTGTCCGATACCAAGGCTGTGTTTCTGAATGTCTGAGGTTGTCTCACAAGATACATTGTTATACCCATTGTGGATACAGTCTGCATCAAGTCAAAATTAAGTGAAAAGTGTGTTAAGATGTTCTCTTCCTCTTGTTTCAGGATAAGTCATCAGATAAAAAAGTGCAAGCAAAAGGGAAGCGGGGAGCAAAGGGCAAACAAGCTGAAGTGGCCGACCAGCAAACCACGGATCTGCCCGCAGAGAACGGAGAGACCGAGAACCAGGTCGGAAGAGGACACCTGCATGAGCTCATGTTGGGTTTGGGGCAACATGTTAAATTGAATCTTGGGTGTAGCAGATTAGGGTTTGATTCTGTTTTTTGAGACAGGATTTCTCAAGTGTGTAGGCCCTGGCTCTTCTAACACTTTGTAGACCAGGCTGGCCTTGAACTCAGCCTCCTAAATGCTGGGATTAAAGGCATGCGCCAGCCTTACATGCCGTGTAAAGTTTTGGTAACAGATGTTCTGTCCTTTAGAGATAGTCTCTGTAGTCTAATTCTGAAATGATGCATCTGCTTCAGCCTCCAGCTACTGGGATTCCAGGTATGAGCCACCAGGCTAACAGCAACTAGCTTTTGTTGCGCCCACAATTCTTATTTTTCTAACCTTTTGATGTGCTTGTTAAGCTTAGGAAGGCAAATTGGAATGATGGGTTTTATGTGGTGTCCATACATAGATACTTGACATTTTCTGTATTTTAATGGGATCCCTTGATAGATGAAGCTTTCCTGCATGCTGGGATTATAGATAGCCTGCAGCACTCACCTGGCTCTGATGGGTGCTGAGGATTAGCACTCAGTTATCCTGTGTGACTTCACCTACCAACTCAGTCTCCAACTGGAATAGTTTTATAGGAGTATTTTATGTAGCACCAGCTGTCCTGGAACTGGCTGTATAGACCAGGCTGACCTTGAACTCGCTCGTCTGGGGTTCTTAGTGGTCAGATATTTGCATCTCAATTTGAAAAAACACCCTTACAGACCTGAGCCTTGGCCAGGTGGTGATGGAAGAAGATGCCTTTAATCCCAGCACTCCGGGGCAGAGGTAGGCAGAACTCTGAGTTCAATGCCAGCCTGGTCTCCAGAGTGAGTTCCAGGACAGCTAGGGCTACACAGAGAAACCCTGTCTCAAAAACCCAAAAGGAAAAAAAAAAAAATGGGCAGGCATAGTGACACACACCATTAATCTCTGCACTCTGGGAGAAGAGGGAGGTACATCTCTGAGCTTGAGGCCAGCCTGTTGTAAGAAATAAATTCCAAGATAGCCCGGGCTATATGAAGGACAGTGTCTCAAGGAAAGGAAAGAAATGGCACCCATTCTGTGCTGTGTTAAGTGTTGATTGTGGCCGTGGCATATAGTGTACTTGATCTTTCTTTTCCTGTGGTTTGCAGAGTCCAGCCTCTGAAGGAGAAGAGAAAGAAGCCAAGTCCGACTAACCATCCATCATGTCTGTCAGTGTCCCCGCCTCCCTTCTTGTACAATCCAGAGGAATATTTTTATCAACTATTTTGTAAATGCGAGTTTTTTAGTAGCTCTAGAAACATTTTTAAAAGGTGGGGAGAAATCCTGCCTCATCCCATTTTTTAAGTGTAAATGATTTTTTTAAGAGGTTAAATCACTTGCTGGTTGTTTATTTTTTGGTACAACCAGAAAATAGCAGGATACTGAATCAAGAGAGGCTGTGACTGTCTCGGGGGTCACCATAACATTCCGTAGAGGGGGCTAGTTTTATATCCTACAACACAAAGCATATACTAAGTGGTAATTTGGAGTCTCGGTCGTGCGTTTGTGTCTGGAATATTTTCCGTTATATCCGGTGTCGTGTTTCGTAGAACTGTTGGCTAAAAACCCACTCCTTGGTCGTTACCCTGTCAGGACTGTTTGCCTATGGCAGTCCATTTTCCTAACAAGTATAACAATGTGCTGTGAAACATTGAACTTGAGATTGTGTCCTGTGCGTGGCATACAATGGTGAGTCAGTGGAGTTGAGGATTGTGAGCAGCTTATTATTATGTGAGGTCTTGGGGAAGACTTGGGGTGGAACATCACTTGGAATAAGTTCAAAGAGAAACAACACATGGCTCTTTTGGGTACGTGAACACAATGTATGACTCCTCAGAGTTTGGGTACATGTTTTAAGAATTGAAATGTCTGTGTACTTTACTCCTCAACCAATAAAATCTCCGTTGTGAAAGAGTTATTTGAAAGTGCCAGATTGGTTTAATATTCTGATTAACTTCCTTTTTCTTTTTGTTTGTTTTTTTTTTTGGGTTTCTTTTCCTTCTGTGTACCCCTGGCTGTCTTGGAACTCATTCTAGACAAGGCTGGCCTCAACTCAGGTGTCCTCCTGCCTCTTGTCTCCTTCCTGTTTGGGATTAAAGGCATGTGCCATCACACATGGCTTCTCTAATTCTTTTTTTTTTTAATATTCAGTATACAATATATCCCTTCAGGCCAGAAGAGGGCATCTGACCTCATTACAGATGGTTGTGAGCCACCATGTGGTTGCTGGGACATGAACTCAGGACCTTAGGAATAGCAGACAATGCTCTTAACCCCTGAGCCGTCTCTCCAGCCCCCAGACTTCTCTAATTCTTGATGTGCATACTGGCTTTGACTCCTTGAGCACTTGGGTCTATAGCTGTACAATGGCTTCTGCTCTCTTATGTGTTAAACTTAGTGGTGACTGGGAAACCAGGTTGATAAACTACCCCTCACTTGACAGATTCTTGAGACAGTCTCATGTAACAGACTGGCCTCTAAATTTGTTTAGTACCATGGATGACTTTGAACTGATTTTCTTGCCTTAGATGCTAGGGAGGTGTTCTCTGCTATTTGTTAGATCTGTATTCCTGGGCAAGAGCGCATAGGAGACCTGTGGGCGTGGGACTATAACTTGGTGTTAAGTGTTTACCCAGCATCTGAGTAGTCTTGGAGTCTACCCAACACCACCAAATGAATGGGGAAAAATTCTACAACCAGGTTCAATAGCATAGATTTGTCGCTACCTTGGGGGTTGAGGCGAAGGATGCCTGCAACCCAGCTAGGGTGGCCGACAGGAAGTTCTGGGGACCTGAGCTTAGCTCCTCACACTTATCCTTGCACAGCCCTGACTGTCCTGGAGCTTATTGTGTAACCCACGGAGATACACCTGTGCCTCTCAAGGGCTGGGGTTATCGTGTCATCATGTAACCCACGGAGATACACCTGTGCCTCTCAAGGGCTGGGGTTACCATGCCATCATGCCCTTAAAAGCTGTTTGAAAAGTTGCTCTTTAGGGCTGGAGAGATGGCTTAGTAATCAAGAGCACTTTCTAATCTTGGAGATTGTTGCAAAAGGAAGTGGCGGGCTGCCTCCCACCAGGATCCCGGCTCCCTGGCTAGTTTACACCTGAGATAATTACACGGAAACTGAATTCATTTAAACACTGCCTGGCCCATTAGTTCTAGCCTCTTATTGGCTAACTCTCACATCTTGACTAACCCATATCTAATAATCTGTATGCCACCATGAGGTAGTGGCTTACCGGCAAGAGTCTAGCCAGCGTCCATCTCGGGAAGGGGAATCATGGCGTCTGCCTGACTCTGCTTTCTTTCTCCCAGCATTCTGTTCTGTCTACTCCACCCACCTATGTGAATTCTGCCCCATCAAAAAGCCAAGGCAGTTTCTTTATTAACCGATGAAAGTAACACATAGATAGATGACCCACCTACATGAGAAAATCATCCTCATGGAGTTTAGGGCATGAGCAATGCCCTCCCCTGAGCTGCACAGGCCTGGGGCTGCACATGGTATACATACCAGCAGAATTTTAAATAAGGATTGGAGATACCATTCCTGTGTTCCAATCAGTTCCAACAGCCATCATCGCAACCAGTGTGTCGCTTCTAGATGACCTGAAGCAACAGCGGTTCAAGGCCAGCCTGGACTACTGAAGCCTGTTGAGGGAAAGGGGACAACAGGAAATCTCGTGAAGGTTCTGTCCTTAGCTTGCAGGTGCTGGTGTGGGTAAAGTTGAGGGTCTTGAGGTGGCGTGTGAGGAAGGACAGGTATGGAATGGTGGGCCATAGGGTGACACGGTGCCTAGAAGTGCTGGGGTTTGTGTTCCCCGATAAGTGACAAGCTGGGGACTAATCCCTGATGTGTTTTGACTTTGAGACTGTTTTGTTGAACAGAAAATTGCTTTACCAATGTAAGTGGATGATTGGAATGGACAGCTCTTGTTCATGATGCCAATTACCGTGTTGGAAAATGGCTTTAGGTAGGTTCTGTGGTAGTCAGAATGAGAACAGCCCCATATGCTCATATGTTTGAATGCCTCCCCAGTTGAAGGCACTGTTTGAGAAGAAAGGATTAGGAGGTCTGGCCTTGGAGGAGGTATGTCGCTGGTTTCAAAAGTCCAAGCGTTTTGTTCCCAGTTGGCTCCTCTTGCAGAAGACCTGGGTTCAGCTCCCAGCACCCACAGCATGGCCACAGCCACGTGTAGCTCCAGCTCCAGATCGGAAACTTCTTTAGGACCAGGCACACAAAGGGTCCACAGACACAGACATGCAGGCAAAATACTAAAACACAGAAATGTTTTCAATGTGCAGGATACCACCCTTGGTACCAGAATAGGTTTTTCCATAAGTGTACATAAGCCTTAGCTGTGCATTGTTTTTACTCTGCTTTACTTTGGTTTTGAAGCCAATGGAGACTCAGTATTACATTCAGTAAAGTTAATTGAATGTGTCTGTATGCAGTGGCCTCATAGCCACTGAAGTGAGCTCTGCCCTTCCATGACTAGCTCATAATATCTTATTCATCATCAAAAACAAGCAATTTACAAAGAATATATGCCATGGCTGGATTCTTTGCTATAAAAGGGGGTGTGAGTGAAAGTTGACAGCCTTAAGAAGAGTCTCTACTGGGGCATCTTTATCTAAAAACATTGACAGCATTTGCTGCTCTTGCAAATTATAGTGATACTTTGTGTTTGAATAAATAAAACTTTCTTGCAGATCAGAGTGCAAAGCTAGCCACACTAGTCAACCATACAGTCCAGGCAGTGGTGGCACACACCTTTAATCCCAGCAACCACACTAGCTAGACATAGAGGCCGAGCGGTGGTGGTGCAGGACTTTAATCCCAGCACTAGAGAGGAATATAAATGGGAAGAGACAAAAACTCAGGGTCTCAGTCTCAGTCTGAGGTTCGGTGGCTCTCCCCTTTCAGTCTGAACATGAGAGGAGATGAGAACTCTCTAGTGGTTGGCTGCTTTGCTTTTCTGATTTTCAGCTTTGACCCCAATATCTGTCTCTGGGTTTGTATTTGTGCTACAGCGAATGACCTGGGTTCAGTTCCCAGTACCCACATGTAGTCATCTGTAATCTCAGTTCCAAGGACCTGACTCTTGGTCCAAATACATGAAGCACACATACACATGCAGGCAATATAATAATAAATTAAAAAAATGAAAACCTGCTGGATGGTGGTGGCACGTGCCTTTGTCCCAGTATGCAAGGCAGAGGCAGGGGCAGGCGAATCTGTCGGCTTTGTTTGACTCACAGCCAGAGGTCAGCCCATCATGATGAAGGCATGGCAGCTGGAGTGGTGGGAACTGGGAAGTGCAGCTAGTTGGCTCAAATGTCGGGGATCCTGAAGCAGAGTTTGTGCTGAAAGAAGCCCTAACCTCAAAAGTCTTCCCCAGTAACGCCCCCTTTCTAGCTAGGACCCAACCCCCCCCCCCAGAGGCCTTGCCAGCTGAGGACCATAGGCCTACATTTCATATCTAAAGTATAACACCAATAAAGATTGTATTATATGCGTGTAAGTGTTCTTGCCTTCCTGGTGCCTACACTATAAGCATTACCGGTGCCCCTGAAAGTCAGAAGAGAGTGCCAGATCCCTAGAACTGGAGTTACAGTTGTGAGTCTCCATCTGGGTGTTGGGGATTAAGCCACAGTCCTCAGGAAACCCGAGTGATTCCTGGCTCTCATGTCAGGTGATCACAGCTGCCTGTAACTCCAGCTATGGGGAGCTGATGGCTCTGGCCTGCAGGGACCCCCATTGCACTCATTGCATATACCTCCATACAGACACAAGAACAAACAATTATACATACTCTGTAAGGATTCGTTTCTCTGTGTGTACACGTGTGTGTTGGTGACAGGTGCCTGTGTTCACATACAGAAGCCCAGGGATGATGTCAGGTGTCCTCTGTCATTTCCAGCTATTTCTTTGGGATAGGGCTGTTTTCTTGGCTGGGCTGGAAACGAGCAAGCCTTGGTGATTCTCTCCAGTCCCTGCCCACATCACTGCTGGGGTGTGCAAAACACCTGGCTTGTCATGTGGGTGCTGGGACCCACACTCCACTCCTCACAGTTGCGTGCAGCCTCTGAGCCAGCTCTCCAGCCCCCAAAACTTTCTTTCTTTTTTTTTTTTTTTTTTTTTGGTTTTTCGAGACAGGGTTTCTCTGTGGCTTTGGAGCCTGTGCTGGAACTAGCTCTGTAGACCAGGCTGGCCTCGAACTCAGAGATCCGCCTGCCTCTGCCTCCCGAGTGCTGGGATTAAAGGCATGTTCCACCATCGCCTGGCTCCCCCAAAACTTTTGATAAAAGCATTTGACTGAGAGGAGAGTCGTCCTGCCCCATTCCAAAAGATCTTTTCAAGTGTGGTGTAACGGGATCCCTCACAGCAGTTAGAGAAGAAAAGATTAACGACACAGGCCTGTCCAAAGACACACCATCTATTATTAGGGTGACCTCTCAGTGCCGGGAAGAGTGGTGAGGTGCTCACTCGGTGAAGGTGCTTGCCTCCAAACCAGGCGGCCTGAGTCTGAGCCCCAAACCCAATAGCAGAAGGAGAAAAACCTATACCTGCAAGTTCTCCTGTGCCTTCCGCATGTCCTTTGTAGCGCACAGACACATATTCACACCAATTAAGTAAGATGTAGTAAGATGTTCTCTAAAACTTTCTTCTCAAAAGGCCTGGTTTAGTGCTACATGGCTGTAATCTCAGTGTTCTGGGAGCTGAGGCAGGAAAATTAAAATTCAAGGCCTTGGGCCTGAGAGATGGCTGCCCTTCTAGGTGTCCCGGATTCAATTCCCAGCACCCACTTGTGGCTCACAACTAAGATTGTAGTCCTGTGATCAGATGCTTTCTTGTGGTGTGTAGACATACATGCAAACAAAAACACCCACTTATGTAATAAATTGTGGTGATATTTGTGCTATTATAACAAATAGAGCTTGCCTGGGGACCAGAGTGTGGAGCAAGCCTCTAGCTAGTCAGAGAGGTCAGTCAGTGGTGCCAAACACCTTTTATTCCAGCACTTGGGAGGCAGAGACAGACAGAAACAGTCTGGTGGTGGTGGCTCACACCTTTAATCCCAATGCTAGGAGGTGGACACAGGAAGGGTGATAGCTGGGCGGAGACCATTCGGTCTGAGGGTTCCGTAGAGGTAAATAGCAGCTGGCTGCTCTGCTTCCCTTTGAGCCTGGGCGCCACCATCCCAGTTAGTCTCAACTCCCTAACAGCTGAGGATGACCGTGAACCGCTGCTGCCGCCGCCTCTGATGGCAGGCACGTGTCAGTGTGTGTGTGTCAGCAGGCGTGTGTCGGTGTGTGTGTGTGTGTGTGTGTGTGTGTGTGTGTGTGTGTGTTGGCAGGTGTGTGTCGGCGTGCCTGCTTCATACGGTGCCAAGGAAATGGCAGAAGTATCCACCCACCCAACTATACCCCAGCCCTGACATCTTTTTTTTCTTTTTGTTTTGTTTGTTTGTTTGTTTGTTTGTTTTTGAGACAGGGTTTCTCTGTAGCTATGGAGCCTGTCTTGGAACTAGCTCTGTAGACCAGGCTGGCCTTGAACTCACAGAGATCCGCCTGCCTCTGTCTCCCAAGTGCTGAGATTAAAGATGTGCACCACCACTGCCCAGCACCCTAATTTCTTAACCCCATTTGTAGCCAAGGCTGGCTTTGAAGTCCTGCATCTTCCCGACTCAGACTCTCCAAATCTGGGGTTCAGGATGTGTATACCGGGCCGGTATCCCTGCCTGGAGTAGGGTTCATGGAGGTGAGAACCCGTGTGCTCGGATGCTTAAGCAAAGTGACCACACCGCTGATTCTGTGATGGTTAATCCTGACTGCACCTGGGATGTTGAAATAAGAGCGGCGGGGCTGCGTTCCCAGCACCCGGCACCCAGCCGCCCGCAGGCTAGCTTTACACGAAATAATTACATGGAAACTGTATTCTTTTAAACGCTGCTTGGCCCTTTAGCTCTAGCCCTTACTGGTTAATTCTGATATCCCGATCAACCCATCTCTAATAATCTGTGGGCACCAGTTTTACCGGGAAGATTCTAGCCTACGTCCATCCTGGGTCGGAGCTTCATCGCGCGTCTGCCCGGGAGTGGGACAAGGCGTCTCTGACTCAGCTTCTTTCTCCCAGCCTTCAGTTCTGTTTACTCTGCCTACCTAAGGGTGGGCCTATCAAATGGGCCTAGCAGTTTCTTTATTGCTTAACCAATGAAATCAACAGATTGATATATGACACTCCCACATCACTGGGAGACAAGGCTGCTTTTTGTTTTGTTTTGTTTGAGACAGGATTTCTGTGTGTAGCCTTGGCTGTCCTGGTATACACTCTGTAGTTCAGGCTGGCCTTGAACTCAGAGATTCATCTGCCTCAGCCTCCTGAATACTGGACCTGGCCAAGGCTCTGATTTGTAAGGGTGTTTTTCATTATTTTGTTTTGTTTTGAGATAGGGTCGTTATTTTTTCCTAGCTGTCCCTCTGTTGCCCAGGTTGGCCTTGAACTCACAGAGATCCTTCTGCCACTGCCTTCCAATGCTGGTAAAGTTGTATCTTACCACATCCAGCCAAAGGTGTTTCTAGAGAGGTGTTTTATTTGTCTTTGTTTTAGATTTATTTATTTTATTGTATATGCATGATTATTTTGCCTGTGTGTCTGTACTTGCATACCTGGTGTCTGCAAAGGTCAGACAGAATATCAGGTCCCCTGGAACTGGGTTAGCAATGGTTGCGAGCCACCATGTGGGTGTTGGGAACGGACAGAGCCCAGGTCCTCTACAAGAGTAACACTGGCTCATAACTGCTGAACCCTCTCTCTAGCTCCATGGAAGGTTTGACTGAGCGGGAAAGACTCACTTTGTGGGCAGCACCATTCCGTGGGGGTCCCAGATTGAACTAAAAGAAGGCAGAGGCCTGAACATAGGCACTCAACCATTTCCTGACTGGACGCACTGACCAGAGCCTGCCCTCCTCAGCTGTGCCTTTCACTTACGATGGTGGTGACATTGTGTTTGTGTGACATTGTGTTTGTGTTTCCACAGATAACGCTTGCCTGAAGATCAGAGTGCAGAGCTAAACCCTAGAGACTAGGGAGTGGGTGGCACACACCTTTAATCCCAGGACTAGGGAGACAGGAGCAGAGAGACCTCTGTGATTTCAAGGCCACCCTGGGCTATACAATGGTGAATCTGTCTAAAACAAACAGCTCTCACTAAGGTGTTTCTAGCACTTAGGGTCCCACACCTTAGAGCACAGTGAAACTTTCTCTTAGGAGTTCAAAGGACCAGAGTGCAGAGAGAGACAAGGAGCTCATCTTCAAAGATTCAGATAGACTTGGGGAGTTGACGTTCTGGAAAAGAGTCTCCTGCATTCTGCCCATTTCCTGGGAACCTGAGTGAGGTTGAGTTCCCGGGTATTAGACCAATGCGCTCAGTAAGAGGGTATTTCAAGACATGGTATTCAGGCTGTGTCAGGGCGGCTCTTTCCCAGGTCTACAAGAGAGCAGCAAAGAGCGGAAAGACGTGAGAAACTTAGGTTTGATGAGGAAAGCAATGTGAACACATTTAAAGTTGTAGACAAGCTGAGAGTCAAAAGTCCAGCTGTTAAAGTGATTGTCAGCATCGAAAGAGAAACACAGGCGTTATCTTCAGTGCTGTGCATTGTCGATTATCCCGTGCTTGCTGATGGAGTTTGCTGACAAACTAGGCACACGGACCCTATTTCAAGTGTCCTCCGCAGCCCACTGTGCTCTTAACAACAGCTGGTGGGAGAGACCTTTCCAACAGAGGCCACTATTGCTACTCTGGTGGCTCAGAAATGCCTGCGGTGAGAAAGAGTGGCCGGAGCTCCTCCCCATAAAGAACCGCCACCAACGTTGTAAGCCCACCATTTCGCTCTCTGTCAGCAGCGGCTGCAGCTTCGTGGGCGCCGGTTCTGTAGGCGCCAGGTTTGGTGATGGTTTGCTGCCTGTCTGTCTCTATTTGTTGTTTTTCTTGTGCTTACTACATGCTAAATAAACACTCAAAACCACAGACACGTTCTTCAGAACATACAGAACACGACTAGCTGCGACACAAGGATTAGCGGATCTGCACCCCCATTTCCCAGAGGTGCTTGCCTTTCTTATGGACCCAAGTCTTTTCTGCCCCACCCCTCCACATCTCGCCATGCCAGGGTACTAAGTTTGATCACACCTGCAGTTTTGCCGTGTGCAGCGACGTGTTCACAGGCTGAAGAAGGGTTAGGACGTGGGACATATCACAGAAGGCTAGAATAAAGGGAAGGAGGCAGCGGGCCGCTCACCGTTCAAGGTTCTTCTTTGGCCCTTCCCTGCAGACTAAGGGGTTTGGAAGGAGGTTTCCATGCAAACGCTCACGTCCCAAACTCCAGTTCTGCCCCATTCAGCTTTAGCAGAGCTAGTAAAAATTATAATTCAGTCAGTCAGTAGTAGCACACGCCTTTAATCCCAGCAGTTGGGAGGCAGAGGCAGGTAGATGTCTGTGTGTTCGAGGCCAGCCTGGTTCCAGGACTGACTCCATACTGAGAACCCTCTCGAATAACCAAAATAATTAATAATAATAATTTTAAAAAAGAGTAAAAGAAAAGAAGAAAGAAGATTTTAATAGGAGAGTTGTGAGAGCTGATCCTGTTGGCACAGGCCTGTTCACTCCAGCTACCTGGCATCTGACACAGAGGCTCTCAAGTTCAGTTCTGACCAGCCAAGAGAAGCGCAAGGCTAGCCTGGGCAAATTACCTGGAACTTGTCTCCAAATAAAGAGAGAATATGAAATGGGATATAGCTTAGTGGAACGGTGTTTGCTTAGCATGTCTGAGGCCTCTATATTCGACCCTCAGTGCCACAAAATGGCTGTGCGTAGACAAGCAAGCAAGCAAGCACGTGCTTGTGCACACACACACACATTCACACGAAGCTGCCAAGCAGGAACACTCAAACAACAGAATTAGATGCTGTCTCCTGCAGATGGCTCACTGGAAAAGGTGCTTGCCACCAAAGCTGCTGTCCTGAGTTTGATCCCTGAGATCTCTATGGTGAAAGCAAAGAACAAAGTTTCAGAAGCCATCTCTGCTATCCACATATGCACACACACCTAGGCTGCTCAAGCCATAGCTCAGACACACGCCTTTAATCCTAGCACTGGAGTCGGGGTGGTGGTGTAGATCTCTGTGAGTTCAAGGCCACCCTGGTCTACAGAGTTCCAGGACAGCCAGAGCTACATAGTGAGAAGATTGCTCAAACAGGTCTTAGAGTTCAACCACAAACCTGTCTTTGAGGGATTCACAATGTGTGACCATTAGAGACCTCTCCTTCCATCAACCCCTCATGTGGCACCCATTCCTGTTTCTGGGCCTTTCTTCCACTGTGAATGCCTTCGTTTTGCTCCTTCTAAATTGATTGTATTTTGAAATGGCTTTTTGGAGCTTTCTTGTATCTCCTTAGACTAAACTGATGCTTCCCATTGAATTTCTCCTGTGATAGTCAATTAGCTAGGGTGCACATGCTCCCTTTCAACCAGGTTGTGATCCCAGCATTCAGGAAGTTGAGGCAGGAGGACTACTATGAGTTTGAGGCCAACCTGGGCTACAGAATATGTCCCTGTATGACACAGGCTCCATGTGTGTTTCTTAATTTGGACAAAAAGAGCACTGTGGTCACACTGAACATGAAAAGCTGCTTAGCTAGAATGTGAACGGAGTTTAGTCTGCCTAAATTTTAAGTTTCTTTCTCCTCCTCCCCAAAGCACAAGACCGATTTTACTAGAGTTTAAAAGAAAACTCCCAGAGCGGCAACTGTAAATTCCGTCAGCTGCCCACAAGGGGAAAAGGGTCCGGGAGAGGGCCTGCCATTTGAGTTACACAGGCAGCGAGTTCCAACACTTGGCAGGGCGGGTCGGGGGCGGAGCTCTAGAGAAAGAGGGAAGCGCCAAGCTTTGGCGAAAGCAGTGCTTCGCTGGATAAATCAGAAAACCGGTCAGACCCACAGAGCAGCAGTGCCTGACTTAGTTCCTAGGAAACAGCAACCAAGTGTCCCCTGCCTGGGCTGCAGTGTTTATCTCCTGCCTTCTATGGAATTTTCACATAAAGAGTGAAGTTGGGAGATTTTGTAGAAAATACCCATGAACCCTTCAATTTGTGTTCTTTGTTTACTTTGAGACGGGGTCTCTTTATGAACCTCGTTGGCTGTGCTGGAACTCGATCCGTAGACCTGGCTGACCTTGAATTCACAACGACCAAAGTGTCTTTGTCTTCTGAGTGCTGGGATTAAAGGCCTGCGCCACCACTGCCGCCTGGCGTTCCGCTGTGTGTTTTTGATGATTCTTGCTTGCTCTGCCATCCTGCGCGTCTCCTCTGTTGCTGAACATTGTCTTGGTCTCTTGTTTCAGAGCACACTTCCTCTACAGCTTCTGAACACATATTATTAATTAAAGTTCAATATTTGCTTATGGTTTTCCCTTTTTTTTTTCTGGGAGGTAAAATTTGCATCTTGTGAAACGTTCCGATCTTGGGCTTCCTGTTTGTCGTAGCACCTGTTCACTCCCTCCCCGACCTGTTCACCCCTCCCTCCCTCAGGTCACAGAACACACACCTTATTCCACCCCTCCTAAGGCCTTTGTTTAGCCACCACAGATCAGTCTGTCTCTGTCAATGCTGGGAACCTGGGGATGAAGCCAGAGGGAGGACTCTGTCTTCCAGCCAGTATCCCCGGTCCCAGGGGTTAGTTTTGCCTTTTCATAACTTGAACGTCATTTTGGTTCTTTCCATTTTCTTATGATTTCATGACCGAGATTCTTAGACATACACATAGGTTTTTTTTTTTTACATTTTTTTCTTTTTATTTTTTATTGATAAAAGGAGAATAAAGAAAAGAAAGAAAAAAAAACAAATTTCTACCTCCTCCCAGCCTCCCATTTCCCTCCCCCTCCTCCCATTCTTCTCCCCCTCCTCCCACCCCTCTCCCCTTCCCCACTTTTCTCCCCCTCCCTCTCCAGTCCAAAGAGCAGTCAGGGTTCCCTGCCCTGTGGTAAGTCCTAGGTCCTCCCCCCTCCGTCCATATCTAGGAAGGTGAACATCCAAACTGGCTAGGCTCCCACCAAGCCAGCACATTGCGTTGGATCAAAACCGCGTGCCATTGTCCTTGGCGTCTCATCAGCCCTTATTGTTCGTCATGTTCAGAGAGTCCAGTTTTATCCCATGCTTTCTTTGGTAACAGTCCAGCTGGCCTTGGTGAGCTCCCAGTAGATCAGCTCCACTGTCTCAGTGGGTGGGTGCACCCCTCATGGTCCCGACTTCTTTGCTCATGTTCTCCCTCCTTCTGCTCCTCCTTGGGACCTTGGGAGCTCTATCCAGTGTTCCAGTGTGGGTCTCTGTCTCTATCTCCATCCGTCGCCAGATGAAAGTTCTAGGATGATATGCATGATATTCGTCAGTATTGCTCTAGGATAGGGTCATTTCAGGTTCCCTATCCTCAGCTGCCCAAGGAACTAACTGGGGGCCTCAGCTTGGGCACCTGGGAGCCCCTCTAGGGTCAAGGCTCCTGCCCATCCCAAAGTGGGTCCTTTAACTAAGAAATGGGGTTCCGTGCTCCCCTATCCAACCTTCCTTTATCCCGATCCTCCTGTTTCCCCAAGTCCCCCCTCCTTTCCTTCTACCTTTTCTCTCCCCATCTCCCCTTACCCCCATCCCACCCCACCCCCAACATCCCACTTTTCTCCCCGGCAATTTTGTCTACTTCCCTTATCCAAGAGGATAACTATATGTTTTTCCTTGGGTTCACCTTCTTACTTAGCTTCTTTAGATTCGCCTATTGTAGACTCCGTGACCCCTATTTATGGCTAGAAACCAATTATGAGTGAGTACATCCCATGTTCATCTTTTTGGGTCTGGGATACCTCACTCAGGATAGTGTTTTCTATTTCCATCCATTTGCATGCAAAATTCGAGAAGTCATTGTTTTTTACCGCAGCGTAGTACTCTAATGTGTATATATTCCATACTTTCTTCATCCATTCTTCCATTGAAGGGCATCTAGGTTGTTTCCAGGTTCTGGCTATTACAAATAATACTGCTATGAACATAGTTGAACAAATGCTTTTGACATATGATAGAGCATCTCTTGGGTAGATTCCCAAGAGTGGTATTGCTGGGTCGAGGGGTAGGTTGATCCCGAATTTCCTGAGAAACCGAAACACTGACTTCCACAGTGGTTGCACAAGATTGCATTCCCACCAGCAATGGATGAGTGTACCCCTTCCTCCACAGCCTCTCCAGCAAAGGCTATCCTTGGTGTTTTTGACTTTAGCCATTCTGACAGGTGTAAGATGATATCTCAAAGTTGTTTTGATTTGCATTTCCCTGATTGCTAAGGAGATTGAGCACGTCCTTAAGTGTCTTTTGGCCATTTGAACTTCTTCTGTTGAGAATTCTCTGTTCAGTTCAGTGCCCCATTTTTTAATTGGGTTAATTAGCCTTATAAAGTCTAGTTTCTTGAGTTCTCTATATATTTTGGAGATCAGACCTTTGTCTGTTGTGGGGTTGGTGAAGATCTTCTCCCAGTCAGTAGGTTGCCTTTGTGTCTTAGTGACAGTGTCCTTTGCTTTACAGAAGCTTCTCAGTTTTAGTAGGTCCCATTTATTCAATGTTGCCCTTAATGTCTGTGCTTCTGGGGTTATACCTAAGAAGCGATCACCTGTGCCCATCTGTTGTAGGGTATTTCCCACTTTCTCTTCTATCAGGTTCAGTGTTTTCGGGCTGATATTGAGGTCTTTAATCCATTTGGACTTGAGTTTTGTGCACGGTGATAGATATGGGTCTATTTTCATTCTTCTACAGGTTGACATCCAGTTGTGCCAGCACCATTTGTTGAAGATGCTTTCTTTCTTCCATTGTATACTTTTAGCTCCTTTATCGAAAATGAGGTGTTCATAGGTTTGTGGGATTAAATCCGGGTCTTCTATACGATTCCATTGGTCGACTTCTCTGTTTTTATGCCAGTACCACCCTGTTTTCATTACTGTAGCTCTGTAATAGAGTTTGAAGTCAGGGATGGTAATGCCTCCAGACAATCCTTTATTGTATAGGATTGTTTTGGCTATCCTGGGTTTTTTGTTTTTCCATATAAAGTTGATTATTGTCCTCTCCAGATCTGTGAAGAATTTTGATGGGATCTTGATGGGGATTGCATTGAATCTATAAATTGCCTTTGGTAGAATTGCCATTTTTACTATGTTGATCCTCCCAATCCAAGAGCAAGGGATGTCCATCCATTTTTTGGTATCCTCCTCAATTTCTTTCTTCAATGCCTTAAAGTTCTTGTCAAATAGATCTTTCACTTCCTTGGTTAGATTTACCCCAAGATATTTTATGCTGTTTGTGGCTATCGTGAATGGAGAAGCTTCTCTGATTTCCCTCTCTGCTTCCCTATCCTTTGTGTATAAGAGGGCGACTGATTTTTTGGAGTTGATCTTGTATCCTGCCACATTACTAAAGCTGTTTATCAGCTGTAAAAGTTCTTTGGTGGAGTTTTGGGGGTCGCTTATGTACACTATCATATCATCTGCGAATAACGAAAGTTTAACTTCTTCCTTTCCAATTCGAATCCCCTTGATCCCATTATGTTGTCTTATTGCTATTGCTAGAACTTCCAGCACTATATTGAAGAGGTATGGCGAAAATGGACAGCCTTGTCGTGTTCCTGAGTTAAGCGGGATGGCTTTGAGTTTCACTCCGTTTAATTTGATGTTAGCTGTCGGTTTGCTGTATATAGCTTTTATTATATTTAGGTATGACCCTTGTATCCCTAATCTCTCCAAGACTTTTAACATAAATGGATGTTGAATTTTGTCAAATGCTTTTTCAGCATCTAATGAAATGATCATATGGTTTTTTTCTTTCAGTTTATTTATATGCTGGATTACATTGATAGATTTTCGTATGTTGAACCAGCCCTGCATCTCAGGAATGAAGCCTACTTGATCATAATGTATAATTTTTCGGATGTGTTCTTGGATTCGGTTTGCCAGTATTTTGTTGAGGATTTTTGCGTCAATATTCATGAGTGAGATCGGCCTGTAATTCTCTTTCCTGGTTGAGTCTTTGTGTGGTTTTGGTATCAGAGTAACTGTAGCTTCATAAAAGGAATTTGGTAATGACCCTTCTGTTTCTATATTGTGGAATACATTGAGGAGTATAGGAATTAGGTCTTCTTGGAAGTTCTGGTAGAATTCCGCATTGAACCCATCTGGCCCTGGGCTTTTTTTGGTAGGGAGGTTTTTGATAACAGCTTCTAATTCTTCGCGACTTACAGGTCTGTTTAGATTGTTCACCTGGTCCTGGTTTAGCTTTGGTATATGGTATTTATCTAAAAAAGTGTCCAAGCCGGGCGATGGTGGCGCACGCCTTTAATCCCAGCACTCGGGAGGCAGAGGCAGGCGGATCTCTGTGAGTTCGAGACCAGCCTGGTCTACAGAGCTAGTTCCAGGACAGGCTCCAAAGCCACGGAGAAACCCTGTCTCGAAAAACCAAAAAAAATAAAAAAATAAAAAAAAAATAAAAAAGTGTCCATTTCTTTTACATTTTCCAGTTTAGTGGCATACAGGCTTTTGTAGTAAGATCTAATGACTCTCTGAATTTCCTCTGTGTTTGTGGTTATGTCTCCCTTTTCATTCCTGATCTTATTAATTTGCATGTTCTCTCTCTGCCGTTTGATTAGTTTGGATAGGGGTTTATCAATCTTGTTGATTTTCTCCAGGAACCAGCTTTTTGTTTCATTGATTCTTTGTATTGTTTTCTGTGTTTCTATTTTGTTGATTTCAGCCCTCAGTTTGATTATTTCCAATCTTCTACTCCTCCTAGGTGAGTCTGCTTCTTTTTTTTCTAGAGCTTTCAGGTGGGCTGTTAAGTCTTCAATATGTGTTTTCTCTGTTTTCTTTAAGTGGGCACTTAGTGCGATGAACTTTCCTCTTAGCACTGCTTTCATAGTATCCCATAAGTTTGAGTATGTTGTTTCTTTATTTTCATTGAATTCAAGGAAGACTTTAATTTCTTTCTTTATTTCTTCCTTAATCCAGGTATGGTTCAGTAGTTGACTGTTCAGTTTCCATGAGTTTGTAGGCTTTCTGGGGGTAGCATTGTTGTTGAATTCTAACTTTAATCCATGGTGATCTGATAAGATGCAGGTGGTTACTAATATTTTTTTGTAACTGTGTAAGTTAGCTTTGCTACCGAGTATGTGGTCAATTTTCGAGAAGGTTCCATGAGCTGCAGAGAAGAAGGTATATTCTTTCCTGTTCGGGTGGAATAATCTATAGATGTCTGTTAAGTCCATTTGCTTCATTACCTCCATTAATTCTCTAATTTCTCTGTTAGGTTTCTGTTTGATTGACCTGTCCATTGGTGAGAGAGGAGTGTTGAAGTCTCCTACTATTAGTGTGTGTGGTTTGATGGCTGCCTTGAGTTTTAGTAATGTTTCTTTTACATACATGGGTGCTTTTATATTAGGGGCGTAGATATTCAGAATTGAGACTTCATCCTGATGAATTGTTCCTGTTATGAGTATAAAATGTCCCTCTCCATCTCTTCTGATTGATTTAAGTTTGAAGTCAACTTTGTTAGAAATTAGTATGGCCACACCTGCTTGTTTCTTAGGTCCATTTGCTTGATAGGCCTTTTCCCAGCCCTTTACTCTGAGTAGGTGCCTGTCTTTGTGGTTGAGGTGTGTTTCTTGTAGACAGCAGAATGTTGGATCCTGTTTTCGTATCCAATCCCTTAGTCTGTGCCTTTTTATAGGTGAGTTGAGCCCATTGACATTAAGTGATATTAATGACCAGTGGTTGTTAACTCCGGTCACTTTTTTAGTAGTAGGGTTTGTGTGTTTCCCTTCTTTGAGATGCGCTGGTGAAAGGTCTCTAGATGACTGAGTTATTGTGGGCATTGTTGGACTCCTTGGTTAGTGATTTTCCTTCTATAATTTTCTGTAAGGCTGGATTTGTGGCTACGTATTGTTTAAATTTGTTTTTATCCTGGAAAATTTTGTTTTCTCCATTTATAGTGAACGAAAGCTTGGCTGGATATAGTAGTCTGGGCTTGCATCCATGATCTCTTAGTTTTTGCAGTACATCTATCCAGGACCTTCTGGCTTTCATGGTTTCCATAGAGAAGTCAGGTGTAAGTCTGATAGGTTTTTACCTTTATAAGTAACTTGGCCTTTTTCCTTTGCGGCTCTTAATATTCTTTCTTTATTCTGTATATTTTGTGTTTTGATTATTATATGGCGAGGGGATGTTTTCTTTTGATCCAGCCTATTTGGTGGTCTGTATGCTTCTTGAACCTTCATAGGTACCTCTTTCTTCAGGTTGGGAAAGTTTTCTTCTATAATTTTATTAAGTATATTTTCTGTACCATTGAGCTGCACTTCTTCTCCTTCTTCTACTCCAATTATTCTTAGGTTTGGTCTTTTTATTGTGTCCCAAATTTCCTGAATGTTTTGTGATGAGAATTTGTTGGTTTTGCTGTTTTCTTTGATCAGTGTGTTTATTTTCTCTATGGTATCTTCAGTGTCTGATATTCTCTCTTCTATCTCTTGTAATCTGTTGTTAGTACCTGTCTCTGTCATTCCTGTTCGTTTACCCAGATTTTCCATCTCCATTCTTCCCTCGGTTTGTGCTTTCTTCATTGCTTCCATTTCATTCTTCATGTCTTGAACCGCTTCCCTAACCTGTTTGATTGCTTTTTCTTGTTTCTCTTGGTTTTCTTGTGTGTCTTTGAGCGATTTATTCATTTCCTCTACCTTTTTGTTTGTAATCTCTAATTGTTTATTGGCAGTTTTTCACTTCCTGTTTAAGGTCCTCTATTATTTTCATATAGTTAACTTTTGAGTCGATTTCTTCTATTTCTTCAGGAGTAGGGTGTACAATTCTTCTTATTTCGGGATCCCTGGTTTCTGGTGGTGTCATGTTGCCTTTCAGGTTGTTGGAGGAATTCTTGTATTGGCGCCTTCCCATCTCTTCCTTCAAATGGAGCCAGGAGAGGCCTGGTCTCTTGGTCCAGTCTTTGCTGTGATTGACTCTCTGGGTATATCTCTTCAGTGTAGAAGTAGGAACCGTTCCCAACCCGATGGGATTCCTCAGCAACTAAACAGGGCCGCCAGTAGCCCAATAATCCAGGGCCAACAGGATGAATGGAGCAAGGGGGGGTGGTAACCAGGAGCTCGCAGGAAGCCTGGCGCCAGAGCTGAAGGTGCTGGGGGATGGGGTTTGTGCTCTCTTCCGGGACAGTCTGCCCCTGGATAGCACACACTCACCCGTCCTGATGGGATTCCTCAGCAACTAAACAGGGCCACCAGTAGCCCAATGATCCAGGGCCAAAAGGATGAATGGAGCAAGGGGGGGATGGTATCCAGGAGCGCGCAGGAAGCCTGGTGCCAGAGCTGAAGGTGCCCGGCTCCCTTACAGGGGACCCTTAGGCCTGCCCGGTAGGCAGGCACTCACCACTCTGGGTGGGTCGCCTTAGTTTAGGAGCTTAAAACTGTACTTGAGCACTGGTCCTAGCATACAGCAGGGCAGGGTTGGGGAGGGGTGCTGGGGGGGCTGGGTCGTGCGAAAGAAAGTCAGCCCTGCAGAAGGAGCTGGGGGAGGGGGTTTGTGCTCTCTTCCGGGACAGTCTGCCCCTGGATAGCACACACTCACCCGTCCTGATGGGATTCCTCAGCAACTAAACAGGGCCGCCAGTAGCCCAATGATCCAGGGCCAACAGGATGAATGGAGCAAGGGGACACACAGGTTTTTGTTACAAGCTGTACTTCTATATTTTCTCACACGAGAGTCGAATATGGGTCCTATTTCATTAAGAAAATTTCAGTCTACCTACGTGAGTAATGCCCTTGAGTTTGGGTCCCAGAGCAACATTTATCAGAAAGACTCATAGGATTCAGAAAAAAAAAAGCTAATGTTGAGATTATGTTTTATTATAATGTATTTTAATTACTTTTTCCATTGTGATAAGCCAAAACCTGGTAACAAGCAACTTAAAGGCAAGGGCACATTTGGGCTTGCTGCTTAAGGGGAGCTAGAGTCTGTGGTAGGAGGGCGTGGCGGCGGGAGGGCGTGGCGGCGGGAAGGTGTGGAGCAGGAGCACGGGCACCTGGTTCCACTTCAGCCCCTGGTAAGAAGCAGAGGCCGCATGCTGGCACGCAGCTCTCCTTGTTCAGCCTGGGACCCCAGCCCAGGGAATGGAATGGTGCCACCACACTCCCAGAGCCCCCGTCAAATCCCCACAGGCACGCCCCAGTGTGTGCTCCTCCGGTGACTTTAAATCCCAGAAAGGTGCCAAAGCACAGATTAAAATCAGCAAAGGCAAAAGTTTTCACTCAGGGAGTCTGGGCACAGGTACCCTTCCTGTGACTTTTACACAGCCCTTGGTTCCCGGCGTCTTCACCCAGCCTCGGTGTCCCAGTTTTACCAAGTGGGTGGGGTTGGTCAAGTGTGCATCGCTCCTCTGAGTGATGACTTTAGCTCCCTGGCAGCTTTCTTACACGGATGTTACCAGGCAGGGGACGTCGCCAGCTTGGTAGACCTGGAATACACGAGGTCTGAGAGACCTACCCTGTACACTTACGTCCCATATGGATGCTTAGTTTATGCTTAGCTTTTATTTTAGCATACATTCAAATTTCATGTATTTATTTATGTTTGGGTGGAAGCGTCACTCTAGTCCCTGGCATCCATATATTCAAAGACTCTGGAATGTTTGAATGGAAGCCACACCCTGGCCCCAGGCATCCATATACCCAAGGCAAGAGTCTCCAGCCCAAGCCCCCTCCCCTGGGTGTTGCCTCAGTCCAGACTCTGCCCCCAAGAAAACCTGCCAAATGATGACCCCTCCCCAGAGATGCTCAAGACCACTCCCACAGGGTATTTTCTGGTCTTCCTTACTGTCTCCTCTCTCGGATGGGGGGGGCGGCTGGAAAACCTTCTGAGAGCGTTTGTATCCATTAAACCTGGGCTTTTTCTAATCTGATTTGATTTGGTCTGATAAGGATTATTGCGTCGGTGGAGAAGCTTTTTGGGGTGAAGAAACTTTTCAATTTAGTGTTTATATGTGCTTATATGTGGGAGTGCAAGTGTCATAGTAACATGTGGAACTCGGAAAACAATTTTTGGGAGTCAGTGCTCTCCTACCATGTGGGCCCCTGGGATTGGGGCAACAGACACGTTTACCACGGCCTCTTTCCAGAGCCACCTCACCATCCCTGGTCAGGCTCCCTCCCTGTGTAGCTGAGACTAGCCATGAACTCCTGATCTCCAAACAAACCGCTGGGATTAGAGGTGTACAGCATCAAATCCAGGTTTTTTGTTTGTTTGTTTGTGGGTTTTTTTTTTTTTGGATACCAGGTTTCACTTTGTAGACCTGGCTGTGGTTCACCAGCCATAGCCTCCTGCCAGAGTGCTGAGATTACCATCATAGCTCTAACCAACTTTTATTTGTCTTTGTCTTTCTTTCTTTCTTTCTTTCTTTCTTTCTTTCTTTCTTTCTTTCTTTCTTTCTTCCCTTCTTTGTTTTGTTTGTGGTTTTTTTTTTTTGAGACAGGGTTTCTCTGTGTAGCCCTAGCCAATCCTGGAACTCACTCTGTAGACCAGGCTGCCCTGGAACTCAGAGATTCAGCTGCCTCTGCCTCCCGAGTGCTGGGATTAAAGGAATATGCCACCACCTCCTCACTCTACACATCTTTTCTTCTAACAATTATGTGTCTGAGAACAACTTGTGGAATTCCATTCTTTCCTATCGTGTAGGTCACAGGGATTGAATTCAGGTCATCAGGCTTGGGAGCTGCTGAGCAACCTTGCCAGGTGGAAACCTGCTTTTCAGTGTGCCTTGCTGCATTCCTAACATCAATTTACGAAGGTTCCTTCATCACTGCCAGCACGTGCTGTGATTACTGATGCACGCCTTTAACCCCAGCATCTAGGAGGAGCTCTGAGTTCAAGGCAACTCTGGTCTACAAGAACAAGTTCCAGGACAGCCAGACTACACAGAGCAACCCTGTCTGGAAACAAACAAAATAAATGAATAAAATAAATTTAGGTCAAGCTAAATTTCCTTCATGAAAAGAGTTGTCTTGGTATACCATTGTGGGTTCAGGTATTTTTTATTTTATTATTTATTTATTTATTTAAGATTTCTGCCTCCTCCCGGCCACCGCCTCCCATTTCCCTCCCCCTCCCCCCGACCAAGTCCCTGTCCCTCATCAGCCCTAAGAGCAATCAGGGTTCCCTGACCTGTGGGAAGTCCAAGGACCACCCACCTCTAATATACATAGTGTTCTGCTTGCATGTTTGCCTGCAGGCCAGAAGAGGGTGCCAGTGCCAGATCTCACTATATATGGTTGTGAGCCACCATGTGGTTGCTGGGAATTGAACTCAGGACCTTGGAAGAACAGTCAGTGCTCTTAACCTCTGAGCCATCTCTCCAACTCAGTGGGTTCAGTTTTTTGTTATTGTCTGTTTTTGTTTTGTTTTGGGGCAGGATTTCCTGTAGTTCAGGATGGCCTATGATTCTTATGTAGTCTAGGCTGGCCTTGAGCTCCCAAGGCAGTTGCGGCCATGTCCAGTCTGAGATTTAGTTTAATTATTATTTAAAACAGGGCACTACTATGCAACTCAAACTGATTTCAAACTCATGATTCTCCTGTCTCAGCCTCTTGAGACTGGGTCTTACTATGTATCCCTGACTGGCCTGGAACTCACTAAGTAGCCCTGACTATACCTGCCTCTTCCTCTTAACTGCTGGGGTTAAAGGCATGGACTACAATGCCAGGCCATACCTGGTGATAGTTTCAATCAAACAGCCCAGGTTGATACTCTGAGACAGAGTGCCCAGCTAAACCTGGACTTCTTTCTGATCCGCACATAGTGAAGGGAAACATGTACATTGCTTTAGTTATTATTATTTTATTTATGGTTTTCCAAGGCAGAGTTTCTTTGTGTAGTCCTTGCTGTCCTGGAATTTGCTTAGTAGACCAGTCTGGTCTGTATAGTAATGTTTTGTTTGTGTTTTAACAAAGCCTGCCTGAAGATCAGAGTGCAGAGCTAAACCACTAGAGGCCAGAAGGTAGTGGCTCACACCTTTAATCCCAGGACTCGGGAGTCCCACGCCTTTAATCTCAGCACTAGGGAGATGGAGACAGGAAGGTATGTGGCTGGGTGGAGAGAAGAATGTAAAGGCGGAAGGAGATAAGAGCTCAGCGTAGCACGACACAGCTGTCTGAAGTAGTCTGGAGATGAAGTCTGAGGACTCATAGAGATAGGATCGCCCCTTCAGTCTGAGGATCGGTAGAGGTCAAAGGTCTCTCTAGTGCTGCTGCTCTGCTTCTCTGATCTCTCAGCTTTCACCCCTAATATCTGACTCCAGGTTTTTATTATTAAGAACTCAGAGATCGGCCTGCCTCTGCCTCCCAAGTGCTGGGATTAAAGACTTGAGCCACCATGCCCAGCTCATGAGTGTTGCCTTTAATTACTTAGAGGATAATTAGTTTAGCTATGCAGTCATGAATAACTAGTGGAATAATTATCTACTTTTATCTTGTGGATTATGTTTCTGACTTTATGTCCAGGTAACCTTTGCCTAACTGAGGGATACTGCTGGTGGGTTGAGCATTTCCCAGCATTCACGACGCTCTGGGCTTGATGCCCCCAGGACAGGATGTGTATGTTGAACAGGCCTGTGATCCTAGCACTTGAGCGGCTGGGACTGGAGAATCAGAGCTAACACAGGACCATGCTCCTAGCTGTTTGGGAGGCTGAGACAGGAAACTCACGTCGGCCTTAGGAGTTTGCTGTCAGCCTAGGCAGCACAGCAACATGCTATTTCAAAACCAATTAGTTAAAGGAAAAAGTCAGGCGGTGGGTGGTGGTGCTCTCCTTTAATCCCAGCACTCAGGAGACATGTGGATTTCAGAATCTGAGGCCAGCCTGGTCTATACAGTGAGTTCTAGGACAGCTGGAGCTAAATAGAAAAACCCTGTCTCAAAAAAACAAAAAGTGTGCCTTTAGTCCCAGAATTTGGAAGACATAGGCAGGTGGATCTCTGAGTCTGAGACAAGCCTGGTTTACATAGTGAGTTCTAGGATAGCCTGGTCTACATAGTGAGTTCTAGGACAGCCTGGTCTACATAGTTCCCGGACAGCCAGGACTATACATAGAAACCTTGTCTTGAAAAACCAGGAAAAAGGGGGAAGGATAGCATATTTAATAAGAAACATAGGGCTAATGGGATAACCTGGGGTAAAGATGATTGACATCAAGCCAGATGGCTGAGTTCGAATCCTGGGACCCACATATTGAAAGAGAGAATCAACTCCCAAGAGCTGGCTTCTGGCCTCCACATGTGCACTGGGTGCATACACTCATACACATGCACACACACACAAATTAAAACAACTCAAAATTCAAATGATTCAATGAAATATTGATTTTTACTACATGTATGTGATATATATATATCATATATATTCAAATATGTCTAAACGCTAACACCTGCTCTATGACATGAAGTACCCGGATTCCTTTGTACCATCCTCCCAGCTTACTATCTACAGGCTGGAGAACACTCAAGGACTGAAAGTTAAGCACTGGGCAGAGAAGGCAAAGCAATGCTGAAGAGTACAGTTCCCGCATCCATTTGGAGTCCTGAAATAAAGACCCTGTAGTTGCTTTGGCTGAGAGGTTTAAATTTAGATGACAGTTTAACCACGGAGAAATGTTTGTCCCATGAGTCAGATGTCCATAGAGCAGGGTTTCCTTTTGGCAGGGTCTTCTTTACCTACTGACCAGAAGAAAATGTTCCCCCTTTGCTAATCATACTGGAATCTCACAGAACAACTGTTGAGAGAACAGGCTTGCCATCAGGAAGCAGGGCAGAACTGTCAGTCTTCTGGGATGAAGGACTGAGATGAAGACAAGAATGCAGGTATTTATTTATTTATGTTGGTTTTTCGAGACAGGGTTTCTCTGTGTAACAGCCCTAGCTGTCCTGGAACTAGCTCTTGTAGGCCAGGCTGGCCTCAGACTCACAGAGAGCCACCTGCCTCTGTCTCCCGAATGCTGGGCTAAAAGGTGTGCACCACCACTGCCTGGTTTCAGGCTTCAACTTCATGGCCTCATGAAATGGCCTCTCTGGGTCTCTATGCGGGGATCCCCTGACATGTGCCTGGCATTAGCAGCTATCCTTAGGTGTGAAGGCATATCCCATAATCCGTTTCTTCTCTTCTTAACTCTTAAGTCAAAACAACATGACTGAAGCTTCCAAGTTCAGCTGCTTGCTGGGACTGGCACTGGCCCCTCATTCAGTTACATCTTTACTACCTTTTTGGTTTTGTTACCTCTACTGCCTAAGCTTAGCTGTCCTTGAACTTGCTCTGGAGATGAAGCTGGACTCAAATTCAGAGATCTGAGAGCCTCTGCTTCTGGAGTGCTGAGGTTAAAGGCATGCACCACCACACCTAGTTGGAAGCTTTTCTTTAATTCCTTTTCACAAGATGGGTAGGACCTTACCCTGAGGTCATCACTCCCTTTATTCAATTTCTTAATCCATTCATCTCTTTGAACACAGGATTTAGCTCTATTCCACTTCCTGGTGTCTTTTCTCAAATCTGTACAGTTTGCATTTTTATTTGCTCGACTTGCTCCTTTTCATTATATATTTTCATTGGTGTTACTACTAGTAACTCCCTGACAGAGTCTATACTAGGATGATTTAAGATTTCCTCTGCCAACGGAATTAATT